>NC_046970.1:7813440-7968440 GCF_009769545.1 Cyclopterus lumpus | reverse complement strand
GGGGTCTTTAGTGCTCTGATGTTGCCAAGTGCTGTGTTTCTAGATATCTGATTGACAACTTAAGTAATTAAGAAGTGTTAACTTTACACATCTTTGTCCATGAACATGTAGGTGAATAAATAGGGTATGCATGCCTGCAGTTTGCCTTATACTTGCCTCCCTACTATGCTCCTACACTGTTGGCTGGGTCTGGCTTAGCGCTTATATCATCTGTTACCGTGCGAGTTCATGGCGTGATTCTTATGTTTAGCTAATCTGAGTGCACAACCCAATGGATCATCCAATATTACATGCTAGTGTTTCATTTAACATACCGGTGTCTCTACAGAAAAGACCAGTGTATCAAATTTAAAAGTAAATTAATTTGAATACAATTTAAAACAATGTATAAGGACTTTTGTTACCACAGTCTGACTTGGTCTGATACAATTAAATCTGAGTATCAGAATGGTATTGAGTACCGTGATACAGCATCCAGATACCCAAATAACTGAGAAGTATCAACTTTTTCCAGTAAAACGATACCTCTGTTCATCCGAAACAATACTTTTTATATGGTTTAGCTCGCAGCCAATCACCGCTAACATTCTTTGATTTAATACGAAGGGGGATGAGCCAACTGCAGCAGTAGCTTCAACCCATACGGTCTGTGATGTGGTGAAGTTGAGCGTGATGTATGAGACAGAGTTGGCAGTTCAGCATGCCAAGATGCCACCAACAAGTATTACGAAAGTAAAATCCCACTGCGATGGCAGTGACTAACCGTGTTAACTGGTGACTTTCAATAATAAACGTAAATGGGTATTCAAAAGTAAAAATTAATGATCTTTTCAACAGCTGCCATCACTATGAGCAACCACAATGTCACCAGTTGGCGCAGTTAGCAGAGATTTTAATGTTTACTTTGTTTTCATTAGGTTTCCCTAGTTAAAGCAACTAATCAGTTAGTTGATTGAGATCATTGATTTTGTGGGACCACCACAGCTCCTAGATAGTTGGTTTTAAAGTCAAGGATGCTTCCTTGGTAGGAAGGGTCCTTCCAAGTCGGGTCCTACTGAGGCTAGGCAAGAGTCTGTGTGAGAATGAGCCCAGACTTCTGGATCATGTGAGCGTTGCTTGTGATGGGCAGTAGCAAGGGAAATGGATGCGAGACCTCCATGATGGTTGTGGCTGCCAAAAACTTCTCTCAGGGGTGTTCAGTGCTTTGCTGTTGACAGCAGCTGGGTGATTGACCACGGAAGTAAAATTGAGAAGAGTTAACTCGCCACATCTTCATACATTACAATTTCTTTTAGGAATTTCAGTATTGATTTTGACTCAAAACTTTAATTTATAAACGTACAAAGCATACAATTAATGTGCTCTCTTCAAAGCCACGAGACGCCATTGGAAAAACAGCAATTTTATCTCGGCAGTTAAAAAAGACATTTCAGTCAAACTCAAGTGCAGCAAAGAAAAACAATCCATATTAAATCCATTTTGGTTAGCTCAACTTTTCCACAAATCACCAATTCTGGTTGGAGTTAAAGCAGAAACTCACGAGTTAGATTGGAACAAAAACAACTGTTATTCTACCAGACTAACACAATTTATTCAAACTTGACAGAAACAATATAAAACTCATCAAAACTGTCTTGGTTTATCCCTTCCTCCACTTCCAACAAACACAAACTCTGATTTGGTTGAAATAAAGTTAGGTTTTGTAGATCTAATATGTGGGCAGACTCAGCAACTGGATTGCCAATTTCTCGCTTCAAATGTGTTCAGAAACTGATTTTGGCAAACTGCTGAGATGAAATAACTGAAAAGTTTACGAGCTTATTTCCCCCATTTACTAATCTGGGGACAGGAAATGTGCCGTGCTAGTAGGATCATTGGTGTTTTAGAACAAATGATCCGCGGTAGAATTCCAATAATCCTAGACATTGGATTTGATGAAAAAGAATCCTTGAAATTTAGCCGTTAAAAGATCCTTTGTCATTGAGAAAAACCCAGAGGCATTTTTAAGGGGACGGACACAGATTTCCTCATGTGCTCTGTCTACACACAAAATGAAAATTAATTCACTTTGCTAAAATAATAATAATCTGGTTCTTTTTCTGCCTTAATTAATTAGAAAACTACTAATGTTTTGAGAGGACACAGGTTGTAACATTTTGCCATGATGGATGTGTCTTAAAGTAGTTAATTCTTTAGTCATTGTATGTTTCATATGTTGGTAGAATGAGGGTGAGATCCCTGTTGCTCCCACTGGGGATGTTACCTCTCAGTCAAAGGTTTTTCTCTTTGGCTTCGCGGGAAGAGGATAAACACGTTGGAATTCTTCCCGTTCGCCATTCACTCCCTTCACCACCTGCCCCCCCTGGCAGCTTTCGCTCCATCTGCACTGGCACTACGGCAGACCCACGTCCTGCTTCTGTGCTGTACAGCAATCCAACAGATTTCCAGCCAAATTCCACGCGGTGGAGCTCAAAAGCAGAACTGCAGAGCGTGGCTGAGAGGCTGCCAGGGCCTTGCTCCCTAACCCTCTCTCTCTCTCTCTCTCTCTCTCTCTCTCTCTCTCTCTCTTTCTCTCTCTCTCTCTCTCTCTCTTTCTCTCTCGCTCTGTGGTGGTGTCATTTGTTTCTGCAAATTACACTAATTTCTCCAAGTGATTTATTGATGCCAAAATGCTCCACAAATCCCTCTTTTAAACAGTTTGTCTGAACTATTGTTCCATTTAAAGAAGAAGAAGAAGATTGAATTGATTACATACTAACATTGAATATCCCACTGATGCATAGTATGGTATTGGTCCAGGTTGAACAAGAGTATGCAATATCCAGGCATCAAGGCAAATAATACCGCACTGTTGGACGGTCCAATTAGTTAATGGAATATTCTTAGATGTATGGACATTGTGTATTGACTTCGCTTTCCGTTTCTGCTGGCAAGAATGCTGATTGCACAGATATGATGAGCTCATCTCTATTGAAGCGCCCTAAAGTGAGTCAGGGCCGTCTTAGACTTTGTGAGAGTGACCCTAGGAATGTAGGCTGACATTTGTATAATGTATTGTATGTATGAGTATTCTCGCAGATGCACAAGCGTTTCTGTTGTTAATATTTGCCACTGACATATTCAGAGAGTGATAGGGGGAAGTGTGGCAACGTGACGCACGGCAAAGAAAAATACAAACGTCAATAACGAAGATTCAGCCGATGCAACCACAGCACAATGTCACTGGCCTCTTTTCAAAGAACACCTTAAAAATAGACCCAGAAGATAATTGATGTCTCGTGCGCATTCCTCTCTGCAAAGCTGCCGCCTTTACGCTGGCAGACTGATGCTGATACGTTTGATGCCGTCATGTGTGTGGGGCTACAGTGATGATAGATTGAGATCAGCTGTCCTCTTTCATAATCTGTGTTCTTTAATGCTGCAGCCTTTAGCGGCGCACATCTTTTTTTCGTCGTCTTTTTTTTTCTTTCTCCTTTCATGTTGTTATGACTTCCCCGTGGTCACAGATGTAATGAGGAATAATATCTGTGCAGTATGCTGGCACATATTAAATACTCTGCTGAGGGCTCCGAGACATTAGTGTTCACACCTCAAATCATGTACACAATGTAGCTGTGGAAATTCTGCCTCCAGGCTTTTATCATACCACAGAAAATGAAAACGCTGAAGCAAATGATATGCCATTAAGTGACTTATCACCTCTCATTGTGCTCAGAGTACAACATTATAGCTTGTCCGTGATCATTCTCAGGAACATAGTAAAAATACAGTATATATGTGTGTACAGTCATACAGACAATGGCCAGCTACCTCCAATGTATTTTCTCCTCCTGAGTAAATGGAAATAACACACTGTTTTTCTAACAAAAGAAAAAAAACCAAAACTATCCTTTTTGAATAGCCTTGTTATATGCTTGTGAATGTGTTTGACGAAGGTTGCGGCTGGCATTGTAAAGTTTGGATTTGCACAGACTTTGTCAGCATTAGCTTTGATTATGGGAGGAAAGATGATAGCGATGTGAAGGTGAAACATGAAGACGAAGCTGCCCTGAAAGGTTGGAATCACTGATTTTGCTCAGCTGAAAAGCCTAGACATATCGGTCTCCCAGGTTGCCTCGAATGGCAATTGACATTCAACATGCTGATTCGGTTGAACGAGCCAGATTCTAATCTGCATTCTCAATTAATCTTCAAGGGAAGCATATTTTCTCACGGATTACAGTACTGGTAGTTTTGTTGCATTTCTGTTAACTGTTAGGTTTAGTAAAATATCATGGTGTGACTGAAAGTAAGTATGTTTGTTACGTAACGTTAAACGTTTCGTGTATGTGATGTGTCAAAAACTATAATAATCCTGGAGAAAATGTGTTTTTCTTTAAACATTTTTGGTTTATATGGGAATGTGATAACTGGAAGACCAGGCTAGTCAGAGACCCTCAAAGCCGTCCTGATGGTGGCCAACAGTTAGCCCGCTCTGGCTTCAACTTAGGGCATGTTGCATAACTGGACATGATTACTAATAAGTCTGACATCACTCTACCTTCTTTAGGTTTATCAATGGCAAAAGACAAGGAAAAAATTAAACTTGCATATGTTTGTCTGTTACTGAAAATGTACTGATTTCTGGGGACATTACATTGACTTGTATTCATTTCTTGGAGACTTACCATAACCATAAATTCTACCAGCCTAATCCTAAACCTTAGTCTAACCTTACCTAAACCTAAACTTACTTTTAAACCACATTTTTCACCCTAAAATGTAATGATTTATGTTATGGGGACGTGCAATTGTCTCAATTTTGTCCCCAAAAAGAGTCCCCACTATGTGAATGTTTCATCAGATGTATGTCCCCAGAAGATACATTTACCTCAATAAGACAACAAATTGAGTGCTCATTCTCTCTCACATAAATGAATGTTGACAATTTTTTAAAGATGCTTTGTTTAATTCTTTCCCTTTCTCTTGATGTGATTGTGTGCTGCAGGATGATAGCCTACCATTTACTTATTCTACTCTAAAAATGATGGTTTCATAAACATGTACCGGTAAGTTGTTTTATAATTTAACATTTTGCGTAAAATGCCTCTGTGGAGAGTGGATTAGTTGCAGACAATACACCTAAGACAGACCGTCTAATAACTTGTATTAACGTCAGATGGAGCTGGAGAGAGGAAACACTAACAGACTAGAGAGAGAAAACATCTCCACTTTGACGGAGATGATACCTGTGTCTTTATTATTATAGTTAGTAGTTTAACACCATTAAATCAACTGTCGGCACCAAAAACAATTCCGTAACACTGATCATGTGTTCAGACAAACTCTGTCATAAGTCTCTCTAGCTGTTAATGCCGACTGACCGGTGATCTACCTGTGATCAGCGGCCGCAGTCATCAGAGACCGCCGTCACTTCAATTGATGCTTTCGAGGAAACAGTCTCATTTCTCTTAAAACATATTTCCTCGTTTCTACTCTGCGCTAACCTGCCGCGCTAGACAGCCACAACGGCCCAGAGCTACTCTGGAGCTTAATCCATTAACCACCTGTATGTTGTTCAAAACTGTCATATTCCGAAGTATTTTAACAATTGTCATACAGTGGGCTGGTGCATTTTTCATTTATCTGCCTCGATAGTATGGAGCTCTTCAGTCATATGATAATCCATCAATACATCATTGTGTTTGTTACTATTTCAATGTTTTTAGGGGATTTGTATCATTTGTAACAATGCTATATATAATTAAATGGTGTTTTTAAGTAAATATTTCACAATAAACAAAACAATTAAACTAAGGCCAAAACACTAGACCGCCTGAGTATCTTTATTAATTGTATCATAAATGTTGTCATTTATTTTCATCAAATTTATAGTTACAGGCAGTGGTGTATAAAGTTTTAAAAGCCATACTTGAGTAAAAGTAAAGATACCTTACTGGAAAATGACTCCAGTGAAAGTCACCTATAAGAATACTACTTGAGTAAAAGTCTTAAAGTATCTGATATTTACTGTACTTAAGTATCAAATGTAATTTTCTGATATTAATCAAATGTACTGTATTGAAAGTACAAGTAAATTCTGTTAATAAAAAAGCAAAGGGACAGAATTTTGAGTTTATTCTTTTAAGTGCTGTGGCCACCATGACCAAGGAAGGAGTTGTGTTGAAAATAATTGGGTTGGCTGTGATCCATCCAGGAGCAACACTGTTCAACACAATATAGTGTACATAAGTATACATTTGCATCTACTATGAACGTATTATCATAATTCTCCGAAAAGCAATATGACACTTTAAAGGAGTTGTAACAGTGCGTTTATAAGTATGCTCATTCCGACTACATGCTTTCTCTGAAACAGTGAAAGCATAACAACTTTAGCTAGCCCCACTTGCTACACACACTTGCATGCATCTCCAACTCTGATGCGGTTCAAATCGTAATGCTGCGCTCTCGCGGCTCCTGTCAATCCTATGGTGTGGTGGCTAGCTAACACTAATGTGGAGTAAGCTAAATTTAGCCAACTAGTGCTGCAAAGATTATAGCTAATATGACTCAAATCAACAAAATCTCACAACTGTCAACACTCCCTCAGCTCACTAACTTGCTAGCGATCTGTCTACTACACTGATTGTCTTGTTTGATTTACGATAGCTAGCTAACGTTAGCCTAACATACACCATGTATAGCTAAATTAGAAGATCAGGCACATGTCTCCCCCTCTCCCCAGCCAAAGATATACTCCAATCCTGTGGGAAACACTGCTAGATATCTTAACAAGTTTATGCTAATTATCACAACCAAACATTAACGTTGCGGCTCATGAGATTAATCTTAATTATCTCAATGTGTTTCCTGAGGTTGGATGGGGAGTTTTTGAATGCCAATATTTCAGTAGCTTTGGGTATGCATTAGAGGCACTTCATCCGGTACGAAGAATCTTTCACACAAACATTTCTCGTAAATATGGCCATGGGTGTTGTGGGAGTAGCAGGTGCTTCCATTTCTGCTTCCATCATGAAATAAGTCATCGTAGAGTGGAATTCTACTCATGTAGTCGCTCGCTAGTGAAAGAATAATTCAAAACCTCGGCCCTGTGGCCGCAGGAAAATTCAAGATTCAATGAATTAAAGTTTAACAATACTTAATGGCAAAGATGATAGTCAGTTAGGTTCACGATCGTGGAGTTGGAATGAGAAAGGACTGATTCAGCTCTCCATAGCTCCTCTTTAGCCAAGAGCTGCATAAATCAGGTGCTGTCTTGTCCCCTCTCACGCCAGTAGAACTCTGAACTCCAGTACAACGGCTACGGCTGTTAGTATAGTCATGCAAATGAGTTCACACCTAAAGGTTAGTACAATTGGCTAGTTTAAGTTTAATTGCAGATGTTCTGTTTGCTAGGCTAATTCATTCTAAGATGGCGGGGTCACACTTCCGGTCAAGGACAGGAAGTTCCCTCCAGAACTTATTATCTTGCCTTCAGAATAAAAGTAACATCTCAGGTTTCAATCGGCATCCATTTTAACTATCATCTCTAAACAATAAAACATCATTCATTCTCATGCATCATACAGTTAATTGTTACATTTGTCATCAACAAACAATTACAATAATAAAACAGTGATCATCTCTTATGCTTTATAATACATTCCTCCAGAATATTCTTCATAATATCCCTTATTAGTTATCATATCTTTCTTTATTAATTCATTAATTTATTAATTAATTTAAAACATAATCTTTCTTATTTACATGTGCAAGTGTATATATACAATCTACTACAACGCTACACTAGCTAGCATCCTGGGCATCACTGGGAATAAAATAAACGCCGCTCTGAGAGCACTTGTTTTCAATTGCACATTAACCAATGATTTAACTTGCAAGCTAGGACCACTGATTCGCCAAACCTGCTTGCTTGGAGTCTGTGTTCCACCACAGTCCCCAACGTTGGTCTCATGATTCATTTTTTTCTAAAGATAGATTTGATTTTGTAGCGAGTAACGAAGGTTTCAAGGGAAATGTATTGGAGTCAAAGTATCTGTTTTCTTTGCAAAATGTAGTGAAGTAAAAGTGAAAGTAAACAGAAAAAAGATTTAAGTACAGTAAAAAAGTATTTCTACTTCATTACTGTACACCACTGGTTACAGTTGTAGTCAGAGAATAAGAGATGACATTCAGTTGCATTATTTTCTAGGAGACCTTGATTATATTGGTGGTATTGCCCTAGTGATTTTTATTTTACATCAGGCAAGGATACAAATATTTTTTTACCCCTTTACTGCACTTTCATGTTTTAAAAGAAGACTAGATATAAGACCCACTGGATGGTGCAACACAATTAGCCTAACAATACCTTTCCCTATTTCGACTGTCTTTCTTTCCCATCAAAGGTCAAAACTGTCAACACCGCTTGCTGTTGGTAAATTCACGGATCAAAGTTCACAAAGGTATTGTGTGAACTTTGAGTAGATTTGAAAATGGCTGTGAATGTACTTCTCCTCAGCAAATTCACAAATTACACGGTGAATGTTTTAGTTGGTGTGACCGGTCCTTTAAGCTACTTTTCTTCTTGTGTCTTTTTGTTTGTGTTTTCTTCTGTGTGTATTACCGGCCATGATACTTTCTTACTTATTTTACATACATACTAGGTTACACACCACAGACAGCTGCCCAGTTGGGTTGAAGGAGCATCTTAAGCAACAGAGAGAGCAGTTATAAGGGTGAATAACTGTATTGTTTTACCCTAATGTAGTGCTGTGCACTGCTGCTACTCTAGACATCCCACAATGCAAAGCATAGAGGATGGACTCATTTTCCTCCAGAGAAAACCGCTCACTGTGTAGTGATAAGGTAGTTATTAGCCACGTATTAGCGTGACTGCGATAATACATGTCTCTGTGTACTACAGATTAGATAGGGCTCCTTGCACTCATTGTAACTAATGGCTTACTTGTACTGTATGTTTAAAAAAAAAAACATATAAAATGGAATGAAAGTATTCAATTATTCTTTAATGAGAATTAAACAGAACATTTGAATAGATTCCAAAAACAAAACGTTCTCACTTTGTTATGCAGATATTTCTTGAGCATGACATCATCTCATGACCTTCCTCAGGAGATTAAGGCCCGGTCCACACTACTTTTTCATTTTTCCATTTCCATTTAAAAATGCACATCTCTTGCTGCGTTTACACTGAGCATCCACACTAAGCCAGAGTTTTAGAGCACCGAGTTTGAAAGCGCTCCTGAGGATATGTGTTACGTCCTGGTCTGAACCGGCTGTGGTTTTTTTACCATAAAGATAAAGCCCCGCTAGTTCAATTATCAGACCAACACTCCAATCTGTTAGCTACAGTAATTACATTCATAGGGCGTACATTCTTTAATGCAAATTGAAAACACATGCTCTAAACTCTAACACCGGCGTAAACGGAGAAGTTTAGAAACAATAATGTAGACACCGGCATTTGCTACGTGATTGGGTCTTAGCAGTCACGAAGTATCCTTACCTAATTAGTCACACCCCCATCAGATGACTGTGAGCAGCAGTTCGAACTCGTTTTCTGAAACTAAACCAACTGCCGTGTGTAGAAAATCTGCTTCCTGTTTACATCATTGCCGTGAAGATTATTTATAAAATGATGCTGAAACGCCCGTGTGAACAAAGATGCTATTAATATTAGTGTGGGTGTAGCCTAAGTTTGCTTACGCAAGTACTTACAGATGTTGAAGCATGATATGTGGTTGAAAACTCCAGACCTAAGTGGACCTTAAAATACTTTTTCTTTTACTTATGTGGTGAAAAGGTGCACATTATTTGGTCCAGAGTTTGAGTTTTCTGCCAACTCTGCAAGGCATTGGCGGTGAATAGAAGATATGAAAGTTGTTGTTAACAGCTAATCTGTTATTTATTCAGAAGTAACGAGGAAATATATATTTCTCGTGAACTTTCTATACATTTTTAAAGAGGTGAGCACCACCTTCTTTTTACCTCCATTGTATGTGTGGTGACAGCAATATCACAGATGAGTACAGTACCTTAAGAAACCAAAAACTTGTGTGTGACTAGATCCTCCCAGAATAAGCCAGTAAGTATGGTGTGAATGTAAAAGGTAAATTCAAAGAAAACAGGAAAAGTAAGGAAGAAGTAAAAATAGTTTTTTTTTTATTTTTTATGAGGGAACATTTGCAAAATAATTAAATAATGAAATACTACACAGTGTGTAGTATTTAAATGAAGATTTAATTCCTTCCCATCTGTTTGTCACATGCTGAGGTCATATGCCAACGAATCAATTGAAATCCACTAGATGACATTAGATAAAGGTGTTCAGGTGTCTCTCTTTGTGGCAGCTGCAATCAAATCTCGGACACACTCTCTGTGGGATCCATTCTGGCAATGTCTTGTTAGAATTTAATCAGGCCAGGATGGAATAATGCCATTCAGCAAATCTGATGCACGTATTTCCAGTAACTGCTGCCTGCCTGCACCTTGGTATGCAACTTAGCTACCTATACATCGACAGAAAGATGGAGCTATTCGTACTAATCTTCCAACTTGTCACATGGATGCTTGGTCAGGACCCATTGGCTTCACTTTGGTTTGGTTACTGTTGCACGGTATACCAATGCTAGAAAAGTACGAGTTGTGTCTACTCTTGTGTATCAAGGCGGCAAACTCTTTCAAGCTCACACCTTGTCAACTGCAGTGACGGCACATTCCAGCTTCACTCCATCCATTCTTACCTTTCACAGTAAAAGCCCTCGACGTAAACACTGCATCACTGCTTCTAAGAGGGCACTTTAATTCACTGAGACATTTCACTAAGAGGCAACTCAGCAAAACAGCGTAGGAGGACCTAAACCTGTCATAGCGTGACATAAAGATGGTGGAGAGTGTAAGGGATCTAAATTAAAGGTCTCTTCAGTCCTGGTTTGTTGTCAAAATATATGTACAAAGTATAGTAAAAATTATTCAACCCCGTTGAGGTATGGCCCCTTTTCACACCACCACTGGCTTGCATTGACAAAATATGTTCCTGTCATCTATTATCCCATTACCTGTTCTGTTGTTTTAGGTTTTTTTCTGTGGGATGGTTTCAGTCTTGGTATTAAGATATGGTATGGTATGGTATTATTCAACTAGGTTATGTTTAGTAAAATACTTTTGTTTGGGGTAAATAGGTACTTATTACATAGGCTAATTACTTAGGTTACATAACTCGACGTGACTTAAGTTAAGTACTTAAAGTAACATACCTACTTAACTTAAGATAAGTCAGCAATGACTTTTGGTCTTACAAGGGACACAGACAGGGGACTCCTGGGTCAAAGTCATGTGCTTTTTGTACCCATCCATCCACACATCGGATGTTTTAGTCCTGGCTTAAAACATCTGTTCCCAGCTCTGCTATGTCCCTCCCTGGCTACAATACTTTCCGGCACAAGGGGTTGTTATGTAATGTAAGGACAGCTTGTAATATAAATGTATCTAAATCTGTGGTCAAAGTCTTTGAGTTGCTGCTTCTAAAGATGAATCTATCAAAATAACCTATTTTTCACTGTTTCTGGCTGTTACAGACCACCTTCTGCTCCCGCCTGTGCCTGGCCTGATCTTAGTAAACTAATTGCCCCTCAATCTTCTCAGAATTGTTTGTTACTGGTTGACCTAAATAGGGATATGCTTAATCCTCTCCCTCCTCTGCAACTTCAATTGGATGCTTTAAATCTCTTCCCGATTGTGCAGGCTCCCACCAGATTCAAATTTATATTATTTTCACCAATTGACCAACCAAGTATACATCCGTTTTGAAGACGTTAATGACATGACACACACACACACACACACACACACACACACACACACACACACACACACACACACACACACACACACACACACACACACACACACACACACACACATATTCACCTGCTGGCAGACTGCCCATATTGCTGTTTGGTAGTCTGCTCAGGGGGAATGATAGTATCTTGCAATAAGACTGAAGGTTCACTTTCATTCCATCATGCTCATGGCAAATTGAGGCCAGTGTGGGACGAATATTGTACATTACCCTCCATTAAATGTGCTATTTACTTCTGCTCCATAACAGTCTTCCTCCACCTGCAGTTATTGTCTTTCACAAGTAATGTAATTTCATGTTAATTTCATGAAATAATTAATTTTTGGACCTAAGAATCTGCCGCGTCTCCTCTCTGTAGAATAGATGTTGTTGAATGATAGGCCGTGAAGAATTCACATCCCTAGAGAAGGCTTGTGTTTTGTATTCATATATTGTGTAGAAGAAAACAACAACAACACTAAAATTCAATTATGTAGTATAGTGAGGCTGTGTGTGCGTATCCAGGTATCGCGTGTGCTGGTGTAAGTACCCGACCGTATCACCATTTCAGATCTCCTCTGTGCAGTGACAAGCAGAAGTTTGTTGTTTTTTTATGCCTGAAAAATGAGTAAAGCAGAACTGATGTTTCTTGTTTTTTTTTCATGTTCTGCATTCACAATGGATGCCATGAAGGTTACATTCACAAAACCTGGCCCATGAAAAATACATGCTATGTTTTTAAGACGGTTCGGGGCTTATATGAGCATGCATGCATTTTTCAAGACAAGCTCTCAGTGAAAAGAAGCTCTCATGGTGCATGAGGCTAATTGCATTTTAAAGTATCATACACAGACTATATAAGTAGCTTTAGTCCATTCCTCATAGGGTATGAGTGTTACTGATGGCACCACTGAAACTTTGCTTGCATGCTCCTCCAGTCAAGTGCTCCATCAAGAAGAATGAGCAGTTGTACGTGAGTGGGAAGCCAGTGATGGATCATGGCTGTGTAACAACCAACCAACTAACTGTTAATTAACCGTTAGTGGGTTGGTTGTTACACAGCTACAGGGCTTTGTAATATGCAATTGCATGCTTGTACAACAACGTAGCTTTCCCCTGACTCGCAGTTAAACATCAGAATCAGAATCAGCTTTATTGGCCATGTATGTGTGCACATACATTAGCGACTAGGGATCACAGTTTGAACCCCAAAGTATATGACATGTTGAGCCGTTATGAGCCAGCTTGCGGCCTTAGGCACCAGGTAGGGCCCTTCTTGTTGTTCCAAAGTCGAGGCTGAAAACTAAACGTGGCCATGCTTTTGCAACCAGGGCCCCTCGACTTTGGAACGACCTGCCTAAAGAGTTACGGCTCGAATAATCTCTTTTAAATCACTTCTTAAAACCCATTTTCACAGACTGTCTTTTTTGTGATGTGGTCGCTTTACTGCTTTTATTATATTGTTTTTACTACAACATTTTATGTATTAGTTTATTACCTTCGCAAAATACTTTTGCGGAGGTTATGTTTTGATCGTTGATGTGTATTTATTTGTAAATATGTCTGTTTGTTATTCGCATAACTCAAAAAGTATTAAACCGAATCGCATGAAATTTGGTGGGATGATTGGCTGTTATCCGGGGACCATTTGATTAGATTTTGGGAGCGATCGGGTCAAAGGTCAAGGTCATGAAAAGGTCAAAATCGTGTTTTTATCATAACGCGGTAAATTTTTATCCAATTGGCATGCAACTAATGCCAAAATGTTCGGCGAAGGTATGCGCTCTACCGAGTGCCCGTTCTAGTTATTGCCTTGCTTTTCTTGCTATGTCTGTCAAAGCACTTTGTAAAGTCTGTTTTTTAAGTCTCGATATAAATAAAGTTATTATTCTTTAATATTCAAGCTACTTACTGCTAAGATATTTAACCTACATAATATACCTGAGGCTAAAACATAAAAATGAGGAGGAATTCTTCCAGTAAGTAACATAGAACCAATTCAGTACTTAATCAGTTTACTGTCATTTTTGGTGGAAGTAAAACAAATTGCTTGCTGGGTGAATGGTGCTCGGCCCAGTTGATTATCAGAGCACAGCTTTTCCAAATATAATGTTAATCAAGTTTTGGAAAATAATTGACAATATACTACTTTTACATACATTTCACCACTTCCATCATACATTTTCATCACTTATTGTTTTTCAATTATTTGTTGTTACTCCCACTATTGAGGCCAATTTATATAAATGATAAATATCAGTTTTGTGTTGAGTGATGAATGGGGGAAAATTTGTTTTCAAATATCAAATGGGCTTTAAATCAATCTAAATACTTCTAAGCTACACTGGCTACAGAAGGTATACTGAAAATATACAAATGCTGCTTTTGCTTTTTAATGATTGTAACGGTGGACAAAGAACTTCCCAGCCTTAAAGGAACATTGTCGTTCCTTCATTTCATTGTCCCCCGTCTAGATCGCCAGGTGATGTGATCGCTCACTTTTACACTGAACTGTAGCTTTAGCTTCTATCTTTTTCTTTTCAGCCTGTTTTCCCTGCTGAAACAGTTTGACATCCAGGATAAATGCATATTGTAGACCCTTCGGTCTGCTTCTCTCAGAAATCACTTTGAGGCTTTTCCAAAAATACTTTCACTGCCGGGAGGCAGACACAGTCACCTCATTCAAGAATAGACTTAAGACTTTCCTGTTTGATAGTACTTATAGTTAGGGCTGAATCAGGTTTGCCCTGGTCCAGCCCCTTGATATGCTGCTATAGGCTTATAGGCTGCTGGGGGATGTTTTAGGATACACTGAGCACCTATCTCCTCTTCTCTCTCTCCTTATGGATGAATTTACATCTCTCCATTGCACCTTATTAACTCTGCTTTCTCCCCGGAGTCTTTGTGACTTCACGTCTCATAGGGTCCATCGGACCTGGAGGTGTCTGATACCTGGTGAACCGGCCTTCTGGCAGACAGGGATGTCGTATGTGTACAGATTGTAAAGCCCTCTGAGGCAAATTTGTAATTTGTGATATTGGGCTATACAAAATAAACTGAATTGAATTGAATTGACACTGCAATCCCGACATCAACAGCTTACACTGCCTTTAATAGACCAACATACTCACATATACCATACAGATATAACTTGAGTATCGTATAGAAGTGCAACCTTCACAATAATGGAATAATAAACCTGCTTTTATCATCACCATGTTTGGCCATAAGACAAGGCCCCTCAGGCTTTGTAGCCAAAATGTCTTGTAATGCTGTTTGCAGTGGCAGGTAATGCCATTAAGTTAGTGTTAGAACTTCAATAGGAGGGAAGTGTTTGTTCCAAAACAGTGCGTTTTGCAAAGTGAGTTTTGAAAGCTGGAACTCTCAGTATCCTGCCTGCCAAGCACTTGAATAATTGGTATTGATCAGCTGTCCTTTCAATTCCAGCAAGAGGTATCATGATTACTTTATTAAACATTTATCTTTGCATGCTTAAAGACCATTTTCACTGCTAGATTTCATATTGGTTGCCCTTTCTTATGTACTATGTGTATTTGTCTGTTTAATTTCACAACAATTAACTTTTGAATGAACCAAGTCATATGATCTGAACAGAACATGGAATTTGTAATATTTATAGGCGGTCTGAAGTTCCTCTCCTATTAAATGATTTTTAAGTTGTGTTTGGAAGCATTATGTAATCAGGTTGTACGTATGTTCTATTCTCGTGAACACAATATCTCAGGAATGCCTCAAGAGAATTTCTTCAAATTTGGAGCAAACGTCAGGATTAGATTTTTGATGGTCAAAGATGAACTGGGACAGTTGTTGTAGTGGGCTATCTTCTATACTCACAAACTTCCATACAAACCAACTTGTGACAATTCGCAGAGTCTTATAGCTATGTGAACACTGAGAGCGACGAACGCTACACAAGTCAGTTCGTACTGGGGTGGTGTGACGTAAGAAAGAAAGAAATGTACACTTTTATTTATCCCCGTGGGGAAATTCTCCTCTGCAATTGACCCATCCTTAGTTATTAAGGAGCAGTGGGCTGCAGTGAAGCGCCCAGGGAGCAACTGTGAACTATGTCCAGTGTCTTGCTCAAGGACACTTTGGCATGCAACTATGAGAGACTAGAGACTATAGCGGGGTACCTTGTGGTTACGGGATGACCACTCTCCCCACTGAGCTACAGCCGACCCCCAACCGTAACAGGGCTACTCCCTTTGCAAGGGGAGCAATGTTTTGATGCGTTTTGTCACTTCTTCATGAATCCTGGGCACTACACTGCTACATCCTTCATATGTTCAGTATTCGGGATCACCTGGCGCCGCTCTACAGTATACGGCCGCTTACTTGTGAGACCCCATGTTGTGATTTTAGCCGGTTACAGGTGTGGAGGAGGAGGTTGTTTAACACACACAGGGATTTAAGGTAATTTAAAGGACATTCTAAAACAGTATATATATAAAATAATGTACCGATAGCAGTGGCGGACATATCGATACACTATTGTTAAAATAATTATTGCGATAGTAAGCTATATTGAGATTTTTGGACAGCCCTACTTTTGCTGCTTTGTAGCTCTAATTGTGAACATGGCATAACACAACAGCGTTGGCATGTCTGTGCTAGAAAGACCAGGGAATTTCATATTCATTCACATGGGATATTTCATATTCCAAATGGTCTAATGGCTCTGTAAATGCAGTGTGGGTCTGCAGCCTTGCCTCAGATTTGTATCTCTAGGGGTGTCCATGGCTGCTGCAGAGAGCTGACCCTCCCAATTGCGCTTGTCTCCTTTGGCTGTGAAGTATTGCCCAGTATGTGAAAAAGGTTAATTTCATTACCCCCGTTTGGTCAAACAACTGCAAATGTAAGTGACGCAGGAAGAGAAGAAATTGGCTGCAAGACAACCTGCCGTACTGTGGTCAGTGAACGCTTCTTTTTACTCCTTGCAACAGTGCTTTAACAGCAATAAAATATGAGAGCACTCACATTTATTGGCTTTTCACACTTTTCAAGCAAAACTGAATTCTCCTAGTCCCATCTTTGTGCAAGCAAGGATTTGAGATATTACTTTAGCTATTGCACCTTTGCAAGTTGAAACTTGTTTTTTTTATTTTATAAGTGTCAAAGCATGAAGGTTTCCTATAACCAGTGCATTGTGAGATGATTCAATTTGGTTGCAGTGAATTTCTCGAGGTCATGTAATGAAACCCACTTACTGTCAGGCTCGTATCATTTAATTGGCTTGGCTGCAGCCCCCTGCCACTTCATTACAGCGTGCCTGGCTTGCGTTTGCCCACATTGCTATCCAAGATTCTTGGCGTTCCCGATGCAGCTACTGGGAAATCTCCACGAGTGTGTGACTTCGTTGCTTTTTGGTCTGAATTCCATTTTTATTGTAGCCTGAAATCAACAGAGGATAGACTGGAGGTAATTTTCACCCGGATGAAGTGTGTTTCCAGATGGAAGGTTGAGGCGCCGGGGAGAAGCGCTTGCAGCCCCATTCATCTGTGATTATTAAAACTTTACACTTGATTGAAAAGCTCTGGGGGTCTAGAAAAATGTTAATTATACTAATCCCTTCTATGATTGGACTGACAGCTGCTGGAGCCCAGTTGATTGTCAGGGAGGCACATTTGCCACAATGTACTGTAAATGCAGCTTTTCTACAAGCTTTCATTTCGCATCAGCCTTTTCTTTTCTTTTTTGGTTCATTACCAGCAGATGTATTGATTTTTGAGTTGAAGTAGGCGAAATTCATCACAGAGCAGTTATATTTCTGTCATTGTGGGAGAATCTCTTCAGTGATTTATCCATCTGTTGGGTACTGCTAATATTCCTATACCTACCATTTATTATTTTATCGTGCAAGGGATGAGAAGCATATTTTTATGAAACAACTGTTTGTCACAACTATGGTCTTATTGTTGTAGTTTTGACCAGCATTTCTATTGGCATTTGCTACTTTTCTTCCCAAGTTGATAACTAAGATCTGGGAATACATTGACATCATTAAAAAGAAGCTTGACTGGGCAATAAACACAATCAGTTATAACAATCCCAGCCAAACCCAGCCATGCTTATTTGGAAGATAAATGGTCAAATTATTACCTATGGCCATGGTGAACATCCATTGCAGTTTGTATACTCTTTGATTATGGTTACTGCATGAAGTGAAGTTGAGGGATTATTACTACTAATAACTTGGTTATCCTTTGGCTAAGCTGTACTTTCGTCCGCCCAACAGCGGTATGTGTCTATAACGTTTGGATTTTCCTTTTCTTCGACACCTAAGTCCGAAAATGACTGGATCACCTCAGCCATATTTACGTTATTGATTTATCGTACACTATACATGTATGATTGTACGATATATGGACATGATCTTGAACATATTTACGTTATTAACTTATCGTATGATATATAGACATGACGTGCTAATTTTAACGTCATTGGCTTAATGTAAGTTATATGGATGTTTAATAAATGGACATGACCTCAATTATTTTAGGTGGCCTCGATATTGCCTGATGTGTCAGGGGTTTCATTTTACTAGCATGATGCTAGATTATTGCTGGGGTTTCCCGCTACCATTATTAGGGTTGCAAAGGGGTGGTAAATTTCCGGAAAGTTTCCACGGGAAATTTTGCTCAGGAATTTGGAGAATTTTGAAAAAAAAAGAATGTGCCTAAGTTTTTTTGCAAAAGCATATAACAGGGAACTTAAATGTAGTTGAGAACAAGACTATGCACGCCTAGCTCAGCTGGAGCCTGAATGCAGCTGGTTGGGAACATTGTCTACCAGAAACATAAACGTAAACATAAAACGTTCTGTTGTTTTTGAACGTCTTTGTCATCAGTTTTGTGTCTGAACGTTTCAGCCCTATGCCTGGCAAGTGTTAATTCCCGTATATTCCCGTTAATTCCTGTGGAAAGTTTCCAACTTTGAATATTCCCGGAATTTTGCAACCCTAACCATTATAAAACTTAGACATAGATAGCAGATATTGCAATGTTTCATTTTATGTTTTATTAATTTTTCATATTTTAATTGAGCTTTTTTTACATTTCAATTCCAATGTATGTACATAATTAAAAGTCCTCTTTAAAAGGGTGCATTGTTATTCTCATATCAGTGGCATTAAATAGTCTCAAAATTACTAATTGTTTATTGCAAGTATATATATATTTCTTCAACGATATAGACCATTTCACAGTTACATGGACACAGAAACATTCCAAATGTTTCCCAGTTTATTTCCTGTTGCTATGTCCGCATGTGACATTGGTTGACAGGAAGTAAACATGGACCCAAGCTATTTCCTTGCAATGCAATTCCGTTGAAACTGTCTATCGTCCAACCAAAAAACTAGTTATTGTGGCACGCTTTGACCTTGTGCGCTAATCTCTCTTATTATTAGTATTCTGTTGCTGTTCAGCCACACTACAATACAGCTAAACCCACGGTGACAGCTGATTTATTAGCTGATTACATATACTCACTTTGTTAATATACAATATCAAACAACTCTTCAACACTATTTAATTTTCTCCCATTAAAAAGCAATCATCTCAGGCAACATGGTTTGATCCCTCATTTTCCCTTCAATTAGTCAGACGTGTCCGTTGTCCGTTTCACATCCTGCGCTTTCTTGCTCTCTAACAGTTGCCCTTTCTGCATGCTCCTTTTTTCAGCTTGACCAAAAAGGGTCAGGTGATGAGGAATGTAGAGTGTTGGTGACGCGGTGTTGATTAATGCTCAGGAGAACAGGGTGAATTTCCTGTTTAGTCACATAACCTGAAGAGTCGCGGTTTTGACAATTGTCTCAGGAATGACATTCTCTGGGACCTTCAACCATCGCGCTTTAAAGTGTTGGCTCACCCAAATAAAAACATATTTTATTTAAAGTATTTTATTTTATTTTTGAGATATGTCTCTGATCTTTGCCCCAATCGTATTACAACAAAGATGGATACATTCCATTTCTGGTGATTGATAAATGAAATTTAAAAAAATGCAACAACCTCTTGTTTCTGTTACTTTCTACCAAACAAATAATCTCCTGTAAGACAGCTTTTGCAAGTGTGTTTCAATTTGTCAATATGAATTTCACAGTCTGACATATTGCAACAAAAAGATTGTGGCTGAGGTTAAAAAGTTGTTTCTATAGAGACAATCAAAATGTGACTAATAAAATACTAAAATATGAGTGCAATGGATACTGTTTTAAATGTTACTCAAGCTTCTCTTCTATTGAATAGTCAAAAAATTGCAGGAAAACATCAGATCCGGACAGATGAGTTGAATGAAGTGTTATGTAAACGATTACATTAAGTAAGAGATAATGACCAACAACCCCAGTCCATTATGAAAACCTCGAAGGGCATATATCCAACAATCTATCCACAAATTATCCCTGGTAACTCTGAGGGTTTGCTGATACCCAGAACAATTTCCATCCCATATGATTCTTGGAAACTTTGTTCTCATGTTAAGCAAAAAATAAAATAAGGGAGAACTATGTTAAAATGGACAGAATAAAAATATCCATGTCAGAGACACAAAACATAAAAGCATACAGAGTAAATTAAATATATAACCACAGACAGGTAAACAACAACAAAAGACATACATGCAGGTGGAATATATTGATGAATTCACAACGATACAGCAACTCTCTAGAGAGGACAGCATTCAATATGTTCGTTAACTAAGTTATGCACCGCAATCCCCCTCAGCCCATTCCATAATGCACCTGGAGCTGCTGCCACCATTGTCTAGTACTGATAACTTCGGCCCTAATGTGGCCTGCTTTGTAACTGGAGCCAAATTGTGGAGAATCCTCAGATGATATCATTAACCGTCTTTTATCGGTCCACCGATCTTAATCTCTGCGACTGTGCTTGTGACTATCTCATCTTGGCCCGTTGTCAGTTTGTTTTCTAGGGGAGTCTCACGCTTCCGCTTCCACTCGCGCCGTTGCTGCTGACGGGACCGGAGACTTCCAGTCAGAGCCCATTCCCCCCTGCAGTCTCCTTGTTTACGATCCGCCATTGATTTAGCTTTTAACAAAAGGACAGGTTAATCTTTTTGTCGGTCTCACGCTTGACAGCTTATGATTTCCTTCAAACTTGTCGTCTTGTTTTTCAATCAGTTCTTGCTTACCTTCCTCCTCTTGTTAACCTACCTCACCCATTCCTCAAAGCACGTCTGATTGACTCACCTGTGTGGAGATCAACACAGATCATAGATCGCTCTGATTTACGGAGGATTTTAGCACTGGGAGCAAAAAAAGCTTTCTGCTGAAGCGGGGAAAGAGAAGAGCCCTATTAGCTGGATCTGCCGGGTTATGAAAGACCTCGGCATAATGAGGGAGTCTGTCAAACCGAGGAGGGCTGGCTGGTTATTCTGCTGCTGGACCGGCTGAGGTCCCCCCCTTTCCGTGCCCACAAGTAAATTTGACGGACATTGTAGACAGTTTCCCTGAGTGCGTCCTGCCCTTTTCAAGGATAGAATTGTCCACCTCCCAGTTTTTTTTTTCTTAGCGAATTAAGAGGCTCTTTCCGGCTGTGAGACCACTGGGCCTTGGACATGACATTCCTTAGGAACTGCGGTGACCCACAGTCATGCTGGCATCTGTCATTACACGCACGCCTGGCCGCACATCTGCCCAAAGTCAAAGAACCAAATGGGTCGTTTTTGCTTCGTTCGTTTGCTTCAAGCTGGGGTTCATATGCCAGCTTCCCACAAAATGAGATGCACAAAGACAACAACAAAAAAGGCCATCTCTGATGCTGAGTGAAACCGTTTCAACCTTAAAACAGCTTGACGGTATCACAAGCGTTTCTTGGCAGTGCCAAAGTCAAGTGCATAATTCAGTCGGCTTGTAAATGAGCAGACTTCTCGAATAAATGTGTGAATGGAGGAGCTTTTGTTTTGAGTCGTGGTCTCCATCTGATGGGTCCGGCTTCTCCGTCTGCCTGCCGCTGGGATTTAACTGTCTTAGACCTGCTGGTCTGTAAAAGCAAAGAAGGCAGTTTCACTAGTTTAATTGGCTGCTTAGCTTTGAACTGCCTTTACTTCTGCATGAGACAGTTATTTGGCCAAATGTAATTTCGTGCTGTCTGTGCAGTTTCATTTCTCATCTTGACCCGCTCAGAAGTGCAGCTTTGTGATTTTCACTTTCGGATGTTACTGGTCTTGAGTTCCTATCAAGGCAAAAGAATATTTCGATGCAAACCTTTTTTTTTTATATATTTTTTTAAGTAGCTCAGTTTTCCACTTTTAGTTCCCTGCCTCTCTTGACTGTTGTCTTTGTCATCCACAGATCTGAAAGCGAATGTTCGAGAAGTGTCAGGTATGTGCTGCCCAAATTTCCCTACAAACATTCTCATTGAGTTTTTACTCTATTCTTTGTCACATGTCCATCCAACGAAAAGCCAATCAGCTTTTCTCTGAACCTGTGGGGGACTTTTGCTACTGTGCACCTTCACCCATCAGTTCCACCCTGTCCAGATAATATTTTTGTTTTCCTCCAGGAAGCAGCGAGATCTTTCAGTGCTTCCTTGCAGCATCTCCTCTGTGATTCTCATCTTTGCGTGACAAATTTTGTCTCTGGGTATTTCAACCAGGGAGTTTTGTTTCGAGGTAACAATACAGTGACTTTGCACAGTCATCGGTACAGTTGAGCCAAAACTGCGGGCAACATTAACATATGTTATGCACTGTTGATTGTCTATAATATTGTCTATGGTTAGATTTGATAAACACAGTATATGGCCAAATTATGCACACACCCCTACTTTCACATTTGATTGAACCATAGACTGTATATAATAAGTAAATGCCACCCATTGGTTTGTAGACTACGGTTTTGAAGCCTCAAGTTTCATAACCGAAGGTTGCTGCTTGTATTGAACATCTTATTCCAAAACCATGGATATTAATATGCCACTGGAATTTAATGAGAAGTTTTTCCTCGCCACAGGGATTTGCTGCTATTCAGCAACAAGAGGATTATTGTAGTCGGCCACTGATGTTGGGTGATGAGGCCTGGCTTGCAGTCTGTGTTTCAGTTCATCCAAGGTATTGGATAGGGTTGAGTTGAGGACTATGTAGGCCAGTAAAGACCTCCAACACCAAGAGAGAGAGCAAGAGAGATGACTGGTTGCTCTGTTTACTCAACAGTAGATACAAATGTATCTAATGATGTGTTGGCAAACAACTGGATAAACAGGAAGGCAATCCAGACACTACAAAATATAAGAACAAGTAACAACATAGAAGGAAATATAAAAAAGAAAAGCTTTTAGTGTAGTGGCTAAATCATAAAAGTGTCAACGCAATTTGATAATTGGAGGTCTTCATCAAGGCTTTTCACAAAAGACCTCGCCACACCAAATTGGGAAAACCATTTTTATGCACCCGTGCATTGTCATGTTTTTAGGTATAAAAAACTCATAGCAGCCAAACCAGCCATGTATTTGTTTACTATTTTCCAACCTTTGTAGACTTTGAGGCTGAAACCAACCAAGTTATAAAATGAGGTATATTCTTTTACACGGGTTTTAAACTATTAAAACTAGTCTTTACTCTATGGAAGTAGTGAGGGTTCTCTAAACAATGTTCACGAAAAAGTAAATTGTTATTAGCTAATGCTAATGCTTTCATCTTCCACACTGGTCAAAAGAAATCCTTAACATTATAGATAAAACACTGTACCATTTAGCAGTATCAATTCTAAATAGACAAATATATATATTATGTAAAGCTTAAAGGTGCAATGAGTAAGATCTGTCAATAATTAGAAAATTGACTAACATTGTCAGCAGAATGTGAAGGTTTCAGTGCGGACGTTATGTTACAGAAGTCCATGTGTGGTGTTGAAGGGATATCTACTGAAATGAGTATCCTAACCAGCTAGCCCCGACCCGTCCTGTCTTGTACCTCAAGAGGCGATATTGAGTCACTGTAGTTTCCAGTCTGTTCTCAGTCTAACGTAAAAGACCAAAGAAATACAGCTGCCCCGAGGGCATAAGGTACAGGGTCCATGTGTGTTTTAAAACTTGGTTAATAGAGATACATGTATTGTATTTCACACAGAAAGAAGCCAAGTGTAATTACGAGGACACGTGAAACATAGGAGATGAGGGAATGATAATTACCGAGTTGATAGTTAAGACAGGTAGTCGGCTTTTTAAAAAACGACAAGAAAGAAAGAAAGGTCTGTGGTACTCTTCGATAGGAAAGTCTTAAAGAGCCTTCAATCAGATGGAATTTCATGGTGAAATTCTAAAAACATAGACGGTACATGTCCATTTTAAGACAGCTCCTTTCTTTTTTTAACTTCTGTTCTCCCTTCCAAAGAGCACCACTTGTTAGAACTTCTTAGCACGTCGTGCGCTTCTTCTTTTTGAAGGTAGAAGGTTTTGTTGAAAAGACAGATCTTAAGTCTGGATTTAAAGACAGAAGCCGATCTAATGTCATGACACAAGCTGGAAGTGTTTCCTCCCTTTCTTTCCCTTCAAGCTCTCTTTGGAATGAATGTAGAGAATAACAAAGTGTTTTAGTATAATGTCTCCGTCCAGGCCACAGGTACAAGCCTTCTGAATCTCTTGCTGCTCTGCTTGTTGTGATTGTGGGCAAACGCATCTTTGACCATCTCTGGAGGTAATTTGCATAATCGACTCCTGAATGCATCTTGTGTACATCTGCATCGGTTTTTTATGTGTTTTTGCTTCGCATGATTCCAATCCAATCATCCAGATGATGATACCAGGTGTACAGGAAGTCTTCATTATAATTATGAACACGGGGGTGCCTGGTTATGTTTTAAAATGCAGGGGAAAACTTGGAAAGAGGAATAATTAGGGGTGAGGGCAAGATGGGGGTCTTCGCACAGAATACTAAAATTTCTTTTATATCAAATGTCCTGCATTTCGGCACCACCTAACCGGTTGAATTAAATCAAGAAAAAGCCACATACACTAGTCTAGTTTAGCTATATTCAGGTTGTTATGAGAACCAAACCCATAAAAGGTGAGTAAACCCAGTGTAAAACTCAGTAATAAAACCAACAGGGCTAATGCCAAATATTCAGACATTATATTTTATTTAGCTGACTCTTTTATCCAAAGCGACTTAGAATCATGTTACATTCATACACCATAGAACAGCTACAGGGAGCGATTCAGGGTTAAGTGTCTTGCTCAAGGACACATCGACTAGGGCTGCAAACGGCAGCTGCTAAACGGGCTGCAATGTCGACTCGGGGCAAGTCTTTATCGTCAATGTACGTCCACTAGTGACTCTAACCTTCCACTTTCTGATAGTGTCATGTGACTTGTTGCAAGAAGACGACGGTGGAAATGTGAGAGAGGAAGATTTTTTCTGACTGAGTGCTTCTTACCACCTTGTGTGTCAGTAACGCTGCACATTGTCCTGAGACAAAGTGAGACGTCAGAGTAGAGATGGATTGAAAAGACCCGCACCCGGGAGACGCTGGAGTTAGAAACTGTGAACACCTTGTTCTTTCCAAGTCAATCACAGGGCAGCACAATGCTTTCATCACAGTGATAGATGCTTCAGCTGGACAGGGCTGCGGCGGTGTGTGGCTGCAGGTCTGATAGAAGATAAAAGCGGATTTATCAGTGAGAAATGAAAAACCGACAATAGGCCAGTTTGCCAACATATCAGCCAGAAAGCAGGCGTGTGTGTTGAATTTATTTAATTTTATTTATTTATTTTGAGAAATCAATAATACAAAAAATGACCTGCAAAGGGATTTTCAAAAAACAATGTGTTGATCTATGTATGGCATTGGCTTGATGAGCCAAAATAATAACTTGTATTTTAATTAATCTCCCCACGTTACCATGAAATCATGAAACATATTTTGCCTCCACAGTGAACGAAAAAACAAACAAAGTATTGAATTGAAGTAAGTAGTGACAGCTATTTTATAACAGCAAAACTATATCAAAATCCGTTTACAAACTCTCACACAACTCCTGCAGTCCACAATCCAAGTTTCATTTATCTAGTCGTAAGCTCACGACTTCACTAAAACCTTACTATTTAAAACACTTGTTGGAGCTTTGTCCCTGTCCTTATTCAAGAGCGTGTTCTTACATTTTGAGTGCATGATTTATTGATTTCACTTCAGATTTTGTAGTACTTTCACTCAAAACCCTGAACTCACACTCAAATAACTGCTCCTTGAGCTTGGATTTCTGCTCAAACTGTATGCTTGCACTCAGATATATTATTACTCACACCGATTTCCTGCTCTCAGCCCTTTCCCTCACACTTAGGCTGCCTTTGTGTGTTCGTGGTTTTCCTCAGACCTTCACTCATAAAAGCATTTTAGAGCGCTCCAAAGCTAACTTTAAATGTGCATCAATCTAACATTAGCAGAGACTTGGGCAGGCCATGGATGTATCAAGTAAAAAGGGAAACACCGCGGTGGCTACTGCCTCAGTTTCAGCTCACATTAGAAGACTAAATCCAAGCACTAGCAGTAGCTATTTGAGTGTAAGGACTTGGTTTTGAGGGGCAACATTACATCTGAAGTGAATTCAATAAATCATGCTCTTAGATTTAAAGAACATGCACTTGAATTAAAACAGGGAAAAAAAGCTCCATACGCATGTGTAAAACTGTTCACCGTGGAGACATGCGAGAAAACAGTTTTCTTCAAGAACTCAATGTAACACGGGGCGAGTAACTCGCATACAACTGGTAATTTTGTGGGTGAAGTATTCCTTTAAGGCCTTGTGCAGAGAGCATCGTTTTGCGAAGACGCAGGCACTGTGAGACCACAGTCAAAGAAGATTTCATCAGCCTCTGAAATGGATTACAGGATTGAATTGTTGACAGAGTAAAGCCTCGCTCTCTTTATTGGGTCAAGGATAAAGTCTCATGAGATTATGCTTTGGAAAGATATTAAGCTGTGTAACGGCTTTCCGTGCAATAACAGACAGAACTTTATAGCGCTTGAGAAATGGAATTACCTCAGCTCTAAACAGTAGCCCCACTTTAGCAGTGGACAATGTCGAATATTAAGGAGGGTTGGGGCTCTGTGTGTGGTAGATGGTAGTTATCACCCCTCGCTCCAGAGAGATGACTTTTAGCTGTACTGCTCCACTTTACATGCCAATTGTGTCAGCAATGTCTTCCTGACTGCTCCTGAACGAGACAATTCTTTATTATAACAGTGTTTTAATGAAACTGTAGGACAGCATACTGATAACTCCAGTGTGGAGCTTCAAACTCACGGTGGGGTAAGTCACTGTGCTGACAGCAAAATGACTTCTTTGTCCTGTGGCCATAGAAGCTAACCAATTACAAAATATAACTGCCACTCTGTCACTTTCACCAGCTAACTAGGTTTTTAATATAGTAAACTGGCACACTGGTGGCACAGCATGTGTCCTGCCGAAGGGCGTAACATGTACTGCTGCATTCAAATATTTAGCAGCAGGTGGGTGGAGGTAAATCATTTACCACAAACTTTTTTACAGATTTATGTCAAGCAAATATTTACACAGCTAGATTTTGGGGGAAAAGACTCTTTATGCGAGATGTGAAATAATTGGATTAGCAACTAGGATTCAGCTTGTAGACATACCCCCCCTCCCCTAAACATAGATTAAAATGAAATCTTTGTAAAGGGACTAAATCAGAAATTCAGAGCCTGTCCAAACCTGTGTTTCCAATAAATCTTCAAGCTAATTTAAATCAATTTCAAATGTTGCAAGAAACTAAATAATTGACTTGTTTCCGTCAACTGGTTTGGAGCGAATACATTTGAGTGCAGCATAATTTGGTCAGAAGATGCCGCCATATGCTTCATATGACTGGTGGGTGACCGTGGGTCAGTGGATAGCAGGGTTGTCCTTCAATCAGAGGATCGATTGAAATGTATGCCATCAGTGTATGAATGGCTGTGGATGAGTGAATGATGTCATGTAGTGTTAAAGTGCTTTGAGTGGTCAGAAGACTAGAAAAGCGCTCTCCATTTACCATTTACTGTAATATGACAGTAAAGAGAGTAGAAGAACTAGAGGTTGCAAATCGGTGACAAAACAAGTTGGCTTGGCCATAAAAAGCAATGGACGGAGGTCTTCAGGAATTCTTTTCAATTGGGCACATTTCGATTGTTTTTTCATGTCAGATAGAATTGGCCATATTTCATGCTGCCCAGAGACGAAGACAAGCATACGCCGGTTATGCAATGTCCTGGAATACTCCAACAGAAACAACTGTTAATATAACTGGTCATATGAGTTGAATATTCAGAACATATTTGACTAGGGCGTTTCCATGTCCCATTTAGCACATTAACTCTTTTTTTGACTAAGGCAAAAACCACCTCAAGCGAACGTGAAAACCTTTTTTTTTTTTTTTTCAAATTGAGGAAGTTTAATCAAATTTGGCCATTTCCGTACAGCTCCAAACAATGCTTTAAAATGCTCCGATAATATGTGAATGGTAACACGGGTTCTGATTGAGGGATTGCCTCTACTCGACTCAACATGAAGATTGGGTGAGCCAGCCCTAAGCAATCAGTAGTAAGTGGTATATCCCTCCCGCAAACATAATTGTTAGCCGACATGAAAGAAGTCAACTTAAACTCAAGTTAACATTTAAAATTAAAATAAAATAAATCATTGAAGTGTCATTTTGTATGGGTATGTTGCTTTATAACTTACAAAAAGTGCATCAGTCCCATCTGAGCTGTGCAGTGATATGATTTGTGGTAAGTTTCATAACTATGCAGCAATTCCCTTCAACCGCGACAATTGTCTCCTATTGGGGACGATAAAGGTAACCTACCCTTTAAGGTTTTTAAATTAATTGTTATATTTGATTTGATCACTGGCTAAACCACAGTGTTTTGGTACTGATTACGACACTGCTAGCTGTATTTTCACTACACCGCTAGACTTTTACTCTCTGTGCATAGTTTCTGGTCTGTATACCAGTTTTTTGTTCTGACATTACTCAACAACATAAATAACCTCTGTAATAAACTTTATGGAAATTAGGCTGCTCCACATTCCTTATTCCATTTTGATGTGTATATATATATATTTTTTTTTTTTTACGTTTCTCTGCTTTCACGCAAGGCTCTCCAAAACTCCCACTAACTCTTCAATTTAATGAGAGCCCCGAGTAACAAAAGTAATTTTGTTTGCTGCCTTTGTTGGGAAGGTAAAATGGCAGCACTCACTAATAATGCATGTGAATATGACCTGCAGTCAAATGGTTTAGTATTCCTTCAATGTTTTTACAAGCTGAGGTCAAGGAACATATTCATATTGAAAGTTATCTTGGGCTTTTTTGTAGCAACAACATTACACTTTGTTCAGCATCAACATGCTGCTCTTTAATTGTTTGACCACACTGTCAGAGAAGCAATGTTGTCTTTTGTTTGCAACAGACATTAACGTTCATGGAATTCAAGCTACCCAGATGGTGTGATGGGGCACATTGTGCCACCCTCCTTTACAGAGCCTATTTATCCTGTTTTACCTCATTGTTTTAGTTTAACAGTCCACAACTTCATCTCTAATCAATTTGTTTCCAGCAACACCAATAAGCTTTTTTTCAGCAAACTACCATGTGGTTACAAATTAGCTGGTAAACAAAGTCAATCATTTAGCAGCTAAATAACCATTTATTTCCATGAGGAGTTGATATAGACCAAAATTGATATCACCAAAGTGCAACCATTTTCTTGCCAAAATACTTAGAATTTCAAAGCAGAAATGTCTACTTTCACTACGCACACAGTCTCAGTGGTGTATGCCAGCAACATCTCAACCCTTGTATCTATGTTGTGTTTCACAGCCAGTCACACAGGACCTTCTGGTGTCCCAGGTGTATCATTTAGCAGATGAGTCATGCTGTCAGAGCGGCTTTACACTTAACCTCCTCTTCCTCTCTGGCTCTCCTGCTGTGTACTCGTCTCATGGGTGCGAAATGAGCCAGGCACGGTGGCTCCTTTAAGGCATCAACCCTCACTTGGGTTGCATCCCGTTTTAAACCATTCCAGCTGTAATGTAACACCGCTGGGAGAGGTGTGGTGTTCTGTATTCTGACCTGACCCATTCTGTGAGAAGGAGCATGTCAAGGTTAACTGGGTTGTAGCGGCCAGTGACTGTGTGCCTTCACATGGTATACAGAAAATAATAGGCATTTCACTCTACAGAGCCAATCAGGGTGATATAGTCGAGAACAATTCGCGATAGAAATGTTGTACATATTACATTCTTGAGCTGCTACATTTGCATAGCATAAGGAAATGTAGATTTTGTTGCGAATCTACATTAACTTAAAGATTCATATTAATGTTCATGTGATGCATCGTGACGATGGAATGCATTTCCGTTCTCATTTAATATTTGAAATGCAGATTATTTTAAGTATTTAAATTTAGTTTTTTTTACACCCTTGAATGCTTGCTAGCAGTCATCTTCTTCCTTGTCTTTATTGGTATATTGCCACCTTTCTCTGCATTTCCATCAATGCCCCATAGCAGTACTAGTGTAAATCACCACAGAGTACTTTAAGCCGGGCTCAGGCTACGGGGGTTCTAAAACTCTATCTGACTTTTCAATCCGGTTACATAATGCACATAAGGAGAAACTTCACAGAAGTTCTTCTTTCTAATCTGAAACATGCACACACTACTAGATTTGAAAAATATTGACACATCGCACACTACAGGATATTATTTATGATTATTTTGCAGAAGGAGCAACGTGCAAAACTCACGTGATTTCAGGGGGAAGCCATTGTAAAGAAAACCTAGACGTGGTGCAACTACTCACTGTAGAAATGCTTGTCAGTGACAAAAGCAGAAGGCTAAACAAGTCTGAATGAGGAAGCGGTGGGGGAGATTTTAACTGTAGGTTAAAATATCAAAGGCTGAACTGTTTAGATTTGCTTGGGAACACTATCAGCTACTCCTGCATGCCTCTGTCTTGCCCTGTTATGATCCCGCTCATTTACTGACATAATTATCCAGATTGTAGCTCTTTAAAATCAAATATGTTTGCCCCTATAAGTCTGAGAGGGGTTTAAGACTGGATCTGTAAACCCATCATATAACCAGATAATATGGGCTGAAGATCTGACTCAATCAAGGTCCCAGATCGATATTTCTTCTCCAATTGTTGGGAGGTGTCATGCGGCAACCTCCGGTTCTGCAACGTGAAGCCAATGCGGAACGGTCTTAACTCTTGCATTCTCTTTACCGACCAGCAGGAGGCGACTTTGCCGGTTGCAAAAAGAAGTCGTATAGAAGTCTGAGAAAATGACCAATGTTCATTTAGTAAATGATGGTTCCTTTTGAGTAAAATAGATCATAAAGCAGGGTATGTTTTAGGGTGGGGCTACTGGGATTGAGAGGTTGCTGTCGCTACCAGATACCTATCTGGCATCTCTGTTACCCCTCCGCATTCTAAATATGGTAACTTCCGTCAATTGGCTGTAAAAAAAGCAACATGTGATGGACGAAATCCAAGATGGCGACAGCAAAATTTGCCAAACTGGAGGCTTCAAAACGGCAGTCAACAAACCAATGGCTGCCCCAAAGCTCCTGAAGTGTAAGCCCAACTTTATTTGCACCGTTCATTCCTGTCTCATGGCTGACTGCAAAACCTGTTTAGCTCTCTTTTTTGAAGCACTTCACTTTATAGTATAGTAATGTACAGAGCAGGATTTTATGAAGGTGGACAGGAAACATGACCTAAACCGAACTTGCCCAAAAAAATTGGGGTTTAGAATGCCACTTTTATAAACAATGACGTTATGTGACAAAGTGGGTTAGAATACACCACTTGTCCCCGTATTTCTTTATTGATTCAATGGGGCATTTCAATAGTTAATTATATCTTTTGTTGTTACTTACCATACCCACCATGTGTTTTAGAGTGTAGCTGTGTGCACACGTGAGGTGATGTTACCCTAAGTTACCTTTATTCAGTTAAGTTCACTTTTTGTTTATTTATATTGTTTGTATATATGTTTGGTTCATGTGTAGCAGAGCTTTTTATGTAAATAAACACCTTTGGTTTTCTGGACAAAGTATCTTTTGTCTGCCTAGATTGGAAAGAATGTTGCCAGTGATTGTAATCCATGCAGCAATTTACGTTCCCTTCGGAAGCAAATTAATGTTTTCATGAACGAGAGAAGAACCGGTTTGTTTAGACTTTTCCACATAGTGTTTTGTTCATTTGCACCGTTCCAATATGTTAGCGTATCCTTCAGGAATTGTAGAGCAAGACGGGCCCACATTCAAGATTATGCTGATGTATTACTGTGTGTTTGTTTTTTCCATTCCTTGATCTGCTCCCGGGGGATAAGGAGATATATAGGCCACGAACGCACTGCTGAAGTGGTTCGTTCAGCCTATCGGCACAAAGCCTGCGGCGGTGGTGGTGGCGCCAATGCACAATGAAACAAAGTGGCCCGATTGAGCACGAATCCATCAATGTAACATAGATCCCAGCACTCGCCACTCAATGGTGTGATAAACTGCAATAATTACTCTTTACGTAGCTTCCACATTTTTTTAAAGTGAGCCTCATTACACGTATGAGCTGTGCAGTGGGATCCGTCGATAATGAAATCTTTGTATTTACGACTGGAGCTTATGAATATATCTCTCCCTCTAGACTTCATTGATGTGATGCTGATGAGGGAAATGAGATGGAGAGAATGATAGAGGGCGTGGAGCTACAAGCAAAGCTGAATTCTGAAGGCCTCGTGCCGGAGCTGCAAAGGTTAATTGGATTATGTCAACATGATATTGTCAGACAATGTTTAAAACTCTCAGATCACCACTTGTACGTTATTTTTCTACTTCGAGGAAAATAATGGTTTGATCTTGTCATAAGCAGTGCGTGGCTACTCTTAGGACTCAATAATGCCCTCTAATACTGTTAAGTGCAAGAGCAAGCAAGGGCTTGTTGTTCCTGGATTTGCCCCGGAGTAGTTGAAGGAAATAGACAAATAACGTAAACAAACAGCTTTGTATACCCAACATTAGACAAACATGCCCCCTCTCTTTGTTAAGTAATATGAGCAGACATTCTTACAGATTTCTGGGACACGATGCTGAAAGGTTTGGATTTTACACATTATATAAAGCAAAACCGCTTAAACACGCTTTTCTCTTTTTTTTAGAAGCACCGTACACGGCAGACTTTGTGTTGCATAACTGGCGGAAGTACACGCTACTCATCCATCAGGAGGAAGTTAAGAGGTGGTAGAGGGAGGTTTGTCCCAGGGATTTGTGTCAACAGAAAAAGAAAAAATTATACGAATCATGCTCGCTAGCATAGTGCTTTGAACGAGGGTTCAGCAGTGCCAGTCTGTGATTGCGGATCAACTGACATCGTTACACTGTGCTGATTAAGAGTGGTTTGTGTACAGTATTGACTCCTCATTAGCTCACTTACACTCGCTCACTAACACAACCAGTATTAACTGCTCCTGAGGCCACAGACTGTAAATGAGAAGTGAACTTAGTCATGGTGATGTCACGTATGGGTTTGTGCGGACTACGGTTTGGATGCCTCGAGATTAGAGTTTGAGAATTTTCAAAGCGCGAGGCCCGGAGAGGCCTTTTACCATTAGCACAGTTAACAGCGGATGCTAGCTAGCTTGGTTAGCAAGGTGCATCGGTAATTCACATTTATATTAGTTGGAATGCTAATTTTTGGAAGAAATTAACAACTGAGCTAAGATAACAAGCCAGGTAGGGTGAGCACAAACACCTAGCATGTGATGGCACTCACGCTCACTTATGCATTACTTTAAGCCAATTTAAACTGGTGAGTTATGTACAGACACAGCAGCATTTTTGACTGACTCCAGCATTGACATTCTAGAGGAATGGAATTGTATTAAAATGCTAAGTATTGATCCATGACATTTTCAAGTGAATGAATGCCCATTGTGCCATTCCCTCAGAGACTGATAAGTGAACAGAGAGCGCCACTTATACAGACTCATACTGAATCTGTCTGTCTCTGTTTGATTGACAGGTTGGAAGGGCAGTGTAGGAACACCCAATGTGTACTTGGCACCCCACATAAATGTTAGGATGTAGATAGGAATTAATGGAACATGAACATTTTCATTATTAACAAAATAAAAAAGTGACAGCATTCGCTATAGTAGAAAGTCGATTCTGAATTACTTTGACGTTGTTGTTCTAGATAACAGGGAATAAAGGTCTGCATTAATCTGGCAGTGGTTGTTGAGCTTGCTTGCTCAAAAGGCAGGAGGGCATGTGATTGGCATGAAAAGAGACATTATGGAACAAAAGGTGGCATGAAATAAAGGTTTCATTACGAAAATCTCATAAAATAAAAAGCTATATCAATATGACATTTAAATTTAAAATAAAAAAAAATAAAAAAATACAATTCAAATTAAAGCTGCGAGCAGTAATGAACGGGTCCTCGCTCACCTGCGCCGGTCGGGGGCGCCGGCGGGACGCCGACACGCTCGGCCGAGAACGCGGGGCCGCCAGTCGTGCGTTTTACCGTTTGTCGCGTAACCCCGATATTCTTTCGCCAGTAGGCAGCGCGCCGACCGCTAGTGAAAATAAGCTCGTCGATATCCTCAGGCCGCGACTTGTAACGAGCACGACGAGTTTAGGGCAGTTTAGGGCAAGTCTAGTTGAGCCACTAGGTGGCTCTTTGAGAATGTGAACAAATACATGCGTCTCTACGTGAAGTGTAGACCACGTTGTGTAAATTACATGTAAATCTGATGCATTTTATGCTCATTTGTTTTGGCCAGTAGGGCGTGCTTTGAGAATGTGAACCTATACATGCATCATGTGTCTCTAGGTGAAGTCTAGACCACGTCATGTAAATTAAAGGTAAAACGAAAAAGTGATGAAAAAATGTGCCCCAGCCTGGAATCAAACACACAACTCCCACACTCAAGACAGGTGTTTATCCCACTGTGCCACCAGTTTTCTGAAAAATTTGTTCGGAACTCGTATAGCTAGAAAATATTAGTGTCTAAAACTTGTCATTTTATTTTTTTAGTAGGTGTTCCAATGACAATTTCGAATGTTTCTTCTTGGATATGTGTTCAGGGCTTGACTGGCATCATGCATGATTATCTTTGGAAAGATAGGTTTAGTTAAAGCAACAGTCTCTAGCATAACAAAAAACAGAAAGTGGGATTTTATTGGAATATTTTTAACGACAAGTGAGAGTGCGTGAAAGCGACGTTTTTTTGCAGAATAATAATTGTCAAGGCCTTCTGATCATCCTGGAAAGAAGTTTGAAGTCGATCGGAATTTTAACGGAGATAACGTTAAATGTATAACGGCAAAAAGTGCCAAAAACGAGCTAAAAATGGGCAACTTCGGCGAATTATTGTAGCGCCCCCTAGTCTTCAAATCGCACAAGATTTTTACAAATTAAGGCATGCCATGTGCACTTAGGAAAAAATGTTCTAAGTGATTAGTCCCAATAGTGTTGACGCTATGAGCATTGAAAAACAAGACATGCCCCTAAGATGTTCATTGGGCCATAGATCCTTACCACAATAAGATATAAAAAAACGGTTCACACATTCTACGTCATCTGGCTTCAATGATTTGATTGATATCAGGTTTTGTTGATTTGGACCAAGCATGTAGTAAGAAAAGAATTAGGTGTTTTTCACAAAATTCAAAATGGCGGAAAATCTAAGTAGGCGAACCGTAGGGATCTGAGAGGCTTTTTTGTAGAGCAGGTGGATATGGACATGTGTGAAAAATTTCAAGTCAATCGGACTTTCTGGGTGAGGGGTGTCGCTGGTCAAAATTTGAGGGGGCGCTAGAGAGCAACTATGAATTGCAAATATTTGACTCCCTGATCATACGTCTATTTTCACCAAGCCTGACAAGCTTGCCAAATTTGAGCGGTTTTCGTCGCTCGCAAATACCCCCAAAATGCGCCCAATGTTCTAAAATAAAAAGCGGAATAATAATAAGAACCCTAACTATTTCAATAGGATCCTCTCGGACTGACTTTGTCAGTCGCTCGGACCCTAATGAGACTTTACAATATTTAGTTGAGTTTCAGTCATTGTGATTGTTGTATACATATTTATTTATTTAATATTTTGGGGCTAGAAGTATGTAACATTTATTTTTACTACATTGGAAATTCCCTAAACTATACTTTAGATTCAATAAAATCATATTTTGCTCTTAAAAGCTTCACTAATCAACTTCTATTAACATTAAATCAATTGACCATGTTTTATTGTGAAAGGTATCAGTGGTCCAGGTATGACAAAGCACCAGGCAGATATCACCCAAGTGGATCTTTTGAGATTCCTTGGCCTCTTTTAGCAAATTATCTATTGTTTTACAGTGCATTTATTACTTAGTTGAGTCTCATGGCACAATAGGCAGCTGTTTCCCTGTGTACACTACCTTCCTCGGTAAAGGGCAGCCGGACAAAGTTAAACTACGACTTTAACAGTTAAATAGACAGATGTTAACTTTTTTCTCATGAGTTGGTGGAGACCCTAAACAAAGCTAAAAGAGAGGGAATAAATAAATGGCAACAGTGCTGGATGAGCTAACAGTGTTAAAACCAAAATTGTATTCAAACAGGTAGAAATTAGAAAATGGCTTAAGCCTTACAGCTTTGGCTTGTGTATTATGTATTACGTATTAAATTGAAACTAGACTTGAACATTGTCCTTGTCTAAGTCCAAGAACATGTGATGACTTTGGAGAGCTCCTCTGATCTGAAAAGATAATGTGTTAAAGAGGACACATAGAAGTTGTTTCATTCGGAGCACTAATATTCAAGTTACTTTTTACAAGGAGCCACTAAAAGTTCTATTGATGCAGTTTTCAGTAAGTGATGAATACTTTAAGTCAATGGCAATATATTAACAGTGCATCTGCTTTACTTAACACTAAACTTAAGCTCACTGTTATTTTGAGAACTAATAAAAAGCCGAGACAGTGTGTCTGTAATGACTTTGTGTGTGTGTTTTTCCAGCATAAGCGCCATTATTAAGCCCAATTAGTCCTTGAAACCACTTTGCCAGCCCTCTGACAGTTTAGAAGTTTTGGGGAGCCAGAGTGTTTAGAGATTGGCTTTATGTAAGCAGAGAACCTGCACTCCAGTGATAACAGGAAGCTTATATGGCAGGCAGTGGGAAATCTCCATCCAGGACTTAACCTCCATGGATGGGAGATTAATACTGGCAGCTCTGGGTCGCAAAAGAGCACAACCCATTTGTCCTTGGGGCAAGTTTGTCCGTATGGAATGCTGCTGTTGGAGCTACAGTTAAGGGTTTACGATAGACATTTTAGAGGGCAACTACTTGGTTGTTAGATCATGTTTTATGTTTGTGACATTAAATCATTTCAAACACATTCATCTTGTTATTGAGCACTACTTGTAGTTTTCATATTTTAAAGTGACATCATCAAGCTCACAAAATATAATTTATTAAATTAAAAATGAGTATTCCAAAGGCACATACTGTGTGCCCTTTCTGTCTTGGCCTGTTCTCGTTGGTGTGTCTCTTGATGGACCCTGATTAATGCAATGACGTAAACGTGGCTGTAAATAGAATGTGCTGTAATTTAATGAGTAGTTAATTAAAGTTTAGCTGTTGTGGTTGAGACAGCCGCTGAACGTCATTTCAGTGCTTTTTTTGTCAATCTCAGGATATTCTGCCTCGATTTTAATCCAGAACACCGGCAGAGTTGTTGTCTAAAATGTACTTTTAAGGCCACCGCCATTTGCTATCTCCAGAGGTTGATTTTCTTCTGGCACGGACGGTCTCAATTCACCGGGTTTGTTCACGTCAAAATAAAAGATCTTTCCGACCTTGATCTTCAAGTATTTTTTTTCATTCATTCTTTCTGTGCGACCCGATACTGGTGGTTGGGGACCGCTGATTTACATGACGTAACATTGTTGAGTAGGCCTTGTTACGTATGCAACGTAGTAACACCACGTAATGTACAAGATGCAACTTTAAGTAAGTCGATGTTGACTTCACACATGACACAAGTTTCTTGGTTTTTGAACCCAGCGATCCATGTGTTCTGAAATTGCTGAACATTTTGTAATGAAACAATTTGTTGTTTCTGTTTTTTAGGATTCACTGTATACTACGTTCATATTGCAGCTAAATATTATGGTTGTACGACGTATTGGGGTGTCAAATCCTGTTTGGAAGTTCATAAAGTGTTTGATTATGAAAGTAGCCAAGGAAAACTGCAAATTATTCACGAGAATATAGTGCAGATTATTACTTTTAAAGTAGTACTAGGGAGCACTTCTTTCATGGAACATTTCCGCAATATTTCATTTTTAATCCAAAACAATTTGCTGTGGTAGTAAAAAATAAAACAAAAAAGGTGACCTGTTGGCGAGAGTGTGTGATCACATCTCTTGTTCGTTTTATCTATTTAGCTCTTCAATGCTCGTTCTTTATATCAGCCTCGACCAACCCTCATAAAGTTAAAGCTCCCTTGGCTGTCTACCTTGAAGGTTTATGAGTCAAGGCCAAATTAAACGCTCTTTGATTCCCAAATGACAAGCGATAGAGTCCCAGACAGATGTGAGCATCTGGGTTTCGGTTTTGCACTGGCCCTGCTGCCGGCAGAGCTTTTCGGAGAATTGCAGAACTTCCTCCTTGTGTGACGGCTGTTGCTGCTATCAGAAGAGAAAACGTTTGAAAAACTAAAATTAATTTGAGGAGAATGATTTTGCAATGTCTTTTTTTCCCAGGAAAGAACACAGAACACTAAACTGTGTGAATAGGAATGTTCGGAAAGATACTTTGCAAGGAGGCTAAAGTCGTTCCCAGGCAGCGCATTATCTAGTGTACCAGTGCATCCCCTCACTGAGGGGATCGCTCAATGACAAGGGGCTGCCTCTCCCAGAACTTAAGCACCAAGAGGAGATATATAGGTGGTTTATTTATGATCTCCTTTAACTATGCTTCCTGCCCGTTGAATGATTTTAAGTTGTTTGTGTCCCAACATCTGTCTCAAGCACAGTTGAACTCTCCTTGGCAGAAAATCGCAGCAGTGGTCATTTGTTCAAAGGCTTAAAATGTACCCTTAAGTTTGTGTTTTTCTTTTGATAGTGACTGCATATGCTCTAGAGCAAACAAAAGTAGTGTGACGTTGTCATATTGGCCACAAGGCTCTTGGGGTGGATGGTTGGATGTGCAAATTGTCTGACTTGAAGACCATAGACAGCAGTTTGCATCCTGTTTATTACCAACTGTAAATGTTTGCTTCTTTAACCCGTGAGCACAATCTTTCTATTTAGCCTTAACCAACACACTTAATAAAACCACACACACACACACACACACACGCGCGCGTACGATCAAAATATATTCCCAGTTTATTTCTACGTGACGTGTGGCGCTGTTATCTACCTGTTGAACTATGATCACAGGTGTAGTTTCCTGCACTGGAACTTCAGCGATGTGAAGCGGGAAGGTCATAATGCTAACAAGTTAGATAACAGAAAAGCATTTCTCTTCTGCCTCCTCTCGTCTCGTGCTTCCTTCCTGTTCGTATCGGTTCTCCACAGCCGCCCGTCGCCGCCTCACATTACACTCAGCCCGGTAGATTCTGATCATGTCTCATCTCCTGCATCTCGCTCCCTCCCCACTGTCCTCCTCTTCTTCCTCCTCCTCCCCCTCACCCCTCTACCTTGCACTGAGCTCCATGTGCTGATTCAGCCCGTTGTGATGATGCATATTACGAGAGTTCCCCAGCTGCGGGCGGTGAACAAAAGGAATATTTCTTTCTCGCTCTGACAAATGCTGTGCTCGGCGCGCTGGTATACAGCTCGCCGGCATTCACGCTGTGACAGGAACATGCCATCGTCCATGCATGCCTTGCTGTCTGATTGTGAATGGAAATGCACTGCTGTGTTTTTTTTCTTTACTTGATGAGATGTGCGTTGTGACCCGCTTCAATGTGCCTCTGTCTTTGTGTGTTGCAGGCAACACACCTCATTGCCCATAGAAGTCGCAGCGATCCCTCTCAACCTTATTGCCCCAACGTGTGGAAGAAGTTACCCCTGTCGCAAATGGAAGTCTGCATCTTTCGGGTAAATCAAAGTTTTTTTGATTTTTTTAAATTTTAGTCAACTTTTCTCCCGCGAAACCATAACTTTCTAAGTCCATGTCCTCACAGTCTCTGGCCGTGGTTACACTTGTCTTTTCAAACTGTCAAGTCTTTACTCTCCGAGAGCGGATCTCGCTCACATTGGATTTCGATCAGCCAGAGCACACGCCGAGGCGAGTTGGAGACAATATGGGGGCACAATCCGGACAATTTATCAAACGTATATGTCCACATACTCTCTCCCCATCCCCCACCCCAAGCGGGAGTTCCTGTCCTGAGAAAAGTAATGAGAAAAGACAAGAGAACGTACTTATGCTTACTGCTTATGAAAACTTAACATGTCCTGATTGTGTTCAGTCAAAATAAACAAAAAATTGAATAACAGGTGACTTTTAATGTGAAGGATTTACAGGAAAATGTGTTCATCCCTAAATTGACGGAACATTGTTAGCAAGTATTCCTCAATAAGAATTAAAAAAAAGGCTACTGACACTGCAGGGAAGATGAGTAAGCAGCAGAAATGTTGCATGCTTTTATTATGAAGAGTTTATGGAGAAATTAAATGTTCATCTCCTTTTATCATGAAAAATAACATGCGATCAGGCAGGTCGCTCATATGCAGACACAGCTTAGTTCCAATCTGGTGCATCTGATCACAAAAGTGTAACCACGGCCTGTCTCTTCCCAACAGCTTCTGTCCTGATTCTAGTTTACAGTCTCACTCTGTTTATCATCATATATCTGATGCTGCCATTCCTCACTCTGCTGTGGAGGCTTTCTGTTTGTCAGCCTTTTTTTCCCTCCCTATTCCTCGTGAAGACTTCCACCACCTGCTGCGCGCAAGCTGGTAGGTGGCCTATTCAGTCCTCCAAAAATCCACTCAGATGGAAAATGAACAACACTCGTCACAACCACAGACATAAAGTAGAATCACAGTTGGGCAAAAGGGACTACTTTCTTGTGATAGAGCTGGCAAAGCGGACCCCTGCGATGACACATCTCCTCCCTCCTTCTTACGTCTTACGGTTTTACTTCCCCGAGTGGTGAAATAGTCGCACGATATCTCGGAAAATGAGCGACGAGCCGGTTCTGCACTGCTACTGCCGAGTGTGGATCGGTGTTTGCATGAAGCTGGTAGGTGGCCTATTCAGTCCTCCAAAAATCCACTCAGATGGAAAATGAACAACACTCGTCACAACCACAGACATAAAGTAGAATCACAGTTGGGCAAAAGGGACTACTTTCTTGTGATAGAGCTGGCAAAGCGGACCCCTGCGATGACACATCTCCTCCCTCCTGCTTACGTCTTACGGTTTTACTTCCCCGAGTGGTGAAATAGTCGCACGATATCTCGGAAAATGAGCGACGAGCCGGTTCTGCACTGCTACTGCCGAGTGTGGATCGGTGTTTGCATGAAACATCTTGCTGGCACACACACACACACACAAAACACACACACGTGTCACACACACACGTATCACACACACACACACGCGCACACACACACATACAGCACTGTAATTCCCTGCCTGGCTGTCTGTGTGCTTTTTCCTTGGTGTTCAATACAGCTGCTCAGAGAGGCCCTGAGAGCTCCTCGGCAAATGAGGAGAGATGGTTGGAAGAGATGAAAATCCTGAGAGCGTTGAGCAGTGGGACACTTGCTTCGTGGCAATTTCATAGGTTTTTATTTTTTATTCTTGACGCTGCGCGCGCTGTATCTATCAGTCATCCAGCACTGAGTAATTCTAAAAGCAGGGTTTTCAGTGCGCAGGATGAAAACGAGATGTCACTCTTGAGGCTTTTTGCCAGGGGAGGAAGGAGATGGTGAATACCCTAATGAGCTGTGTTTGTGCACCACATTTATTGATTCTAATTATCCATGGAGATGAAAAGAGTACAAAGGAGTGCTGAACACTCTGTGATTACAGTGAGGTCTTGAGCTGTCCCATTCTATTAGGAAATATTTTGCAGGGGAAATCAGGAGCGAGTGCACATCAATTACAAATGCCGGGGGGAGATGCGCCCCGAATAACATTTGGGGTCACGCTGGAATTTACAATGGGAGGTAGGTGTGGAGATTTGATAATGAATGCAATTATGTTAAATCCCCAAGAGGCGTGGAGTGACACGCTGCGCAGGTGAAATCCCACTGCGAAGCAACACGCCGCCGTAAGGCCGGGCTGCTTCACAGACATATCGTTGGGCTTTTATACTTGGCGGGTATAAGATTAAATGTTTCAGTCGCGGGGAAAAAAAGGTAAAAGATAAGAACACCCTTTCTCTTTTGGACTTTTCTGGTCTTGTTCGTGTAGATTCCTGGTGATCCTGCTCTTTATAAAACATTATTACATGGCTCAGTTCACTTTTATCAAAGGAACTTCTTTTAGAGGATTCATGGTGAGTCAAACTGTGAGATCACACAAAGCATTGGTTTCATTTTGCCAGAGCACCTCAGTGGAAGTTGCTTGTATTAAAGTGACAGTTCACCTGGAAATCAACAATACATATTGTTCCTCTTACCTCTCATGCTGCAATTTAAGTAAGTAAGTACCGTTTATTTATATTGCAAGTGTTGTACAGGACATAAGTGAACATAACAGTGGCCAAAACATTACAACAGGTAAGAAAGCACAATCAAATGCACAATAAAAAGAAGGCGCAGTAAAATACACAATAAAAATAATAAAGGAAATACCAATCTAGATTGCTTTTGGTGTGACTTTTACCGAGTGTTGGAGAGATACTATGTGCCTTCTCTCCAATATAATGGAACTAGAATGGCACCTGGCTTGCGGCGCGCCAAAAAAGCGGTCTTTTTCCAGAAATTACCACGTGGTTACTCTAGATAAACCTTGTTGTGAGCCGTTTCATGTCAACACATTTTTCTTCTTCTACCCAACTACACCCGACAACCGTAACAGCGTGCAGTCATTTTAAGTTTGGGAAAAAACATACACAAAAAACGATTACAATATGTTTGTTTTTCATTGTGGTCTGCTTCTCCTTTTGCTATAGTGTTTTGTTTATTTTTTTAAATGAAATTTCAGTGAGAGTATCTTTGGCCATTGTATTTGCTGATACGTTCTCTCCCCAGTGGTGTGATGTCCAGTTTGTGCTCCTTGTTAGAAGGTGTGGAGTGCTGTGAATATGAAAGCAGCCAGAGATTTGTGTAAACGGCTTTTCTAAAAAACATCCTTAGTTTTTTATAGTCCAGGAAGACTCTACGCAGACAGTTTGTAACTGATGTTACCATCTCCCTCTCATCAGAGTCTCATCCACTTACACCGTGTCTACAAAGGTGGACACCACAATGAGTCTGGGGTGCCGTCACTTTCACACCTTGTACTTGAAATGTCTATCCTTCAAGAACAGATCCAACAAAGAATGTTCCTGGCCAGGGTTAAGTTTCATTCTGTTTCCTCCTGATGAGCTCTCTTGCTGTCTGCACTGCCGTTGCCACCGGCACATATGCTGTCATCTGCCTCCATTTTCATGCATTGAAACTTTTGTATTTGATGTGTCGCATTAAAACACAGAATTACAATGATACTAGTCAGATATTTTAGCACAGCCTTTAAAGGCATTGAGTTGATTCCCTAACATTGATGGTTGTCCATTGCCTCTTTGTCTCTTTGGCATTCTGTGGTGGTGGGCTTCTCAATGTTTTTATAGGCTCCAGGCGAGTGGTGCTCGACAATTCAAAGATTTATCTGAGGTAAAGGTGTTTATACCTAATCTGAATGCCAACACTCAAAGGTGGGTCAAAAAGCCTGACATTGCAGTGGAAGGTGAGATGCAAGGAGACATATGAATGGGGATAATGACATACACTTCGGAAAATTCAGAAATTGTCGGATACAAACCAAGTTCTGATGTCAGAAAAGTGTGGATTCAATAAAGCACATTGACGCCTTTTGCAGCACTAAGAAGGAACGTTATCTTGGACTGAAGGTGTGAAGGTCCTCAATAAACATCCAACACCTCCCATTGTCTGCTGGCATGATGGTCACAGCATTTTAACCAAGCTGCCAGGTGTATCATCCATCTCCTATGGTCACATAGATGTTGAGAGTGGCTTACAATTGTGCTGGACAGGGCTCTCTTCCTTAAATCAGTGTTGTTGGTCTGGATGAATGATTATGTAGCAGCTGATCAAACACTGGGATGTGATGAGATTAGAGGTCCTCATGGGTCCGAAACCCGACTTGCATACCTCCATTTTCAAAACAGAGAAGCACAATCAAAGGGTTCCCCATGCTTAGTCATACCTGATCCAAATAGGGCCAAGGATAATTGACCCTACGCTGAGCCTCGCCACCCGCTGCTACTCTGTCAAGCTATTAAAGCAACCATGGAGCCCACACAGTCACTAACTGCATTCCATTAAAAAATATTATGGAATTTTTAGGAAAGGAGAAAGGCAATATCAGAGAAGCAGACAGAAGGGTCTACAATATGCATTTGAAGGATATATCCAGGATTGTCAAACTGATTCAGTGAATAAAACATGATAGAAGCTAAAGCTACAGGTAAAAGTGAACCTGCCACATTATCTGGAGAACAAGACAGAAGACAATACAATGAGGGAACAACACCTTCCTGTAAAGCCTAGGTCTTTATTTACTGTTGAATTCACTAGAAAGCAAACATTCATTCATATACATTCAGTATACCTTCTGTAACTAGCGTAGCATATAAGTGTTAATGCTAGTGTTAACATGCTCTGCTAACGTTAGCGCCACAAGTTTGTATATACAAATTTAATATTTAAGAAATGTATATCTCTTTCCAAACTCTCCGGGTAACTGAGGTTTCTCAAGAACAAATGGACCGGAAATCCAAAAGCCAGGGCTTCCTTCCTAAGATGAAAAGTTCCTTGTCCGACAGCTTCTTTAGCCTTGTGTTCTTGTTAACTGCTGGTCTTACCATATCCCTTCCACCAACAGCCGTCTCTCTGCCTCTCAGTGCTGTTAGGAAAGCAGCTATTTTATTCTTTTGTTTCTCCTTGCTCTTGTGCAAGTCTAATGGAGTCTGAAATGCCTCTGTGTTGTTGCTCCAGGTAGTCACAACACCAACCTTTAATGCAGTTTATCTTTTACAATGAGGACATTGTTTATTCTGCTGTTCTTTGGCCCACTGCAAAACGTTTGGATGCTCATGGTTTTCCAGTATGCATGGTTATTGATGCCTTTGTGCATATTGACAATGCATATGGCTGTGTTTCCAATAAATCGCCATTCGTAACCAGGTCTAAGATATCTCTTGTAAGACTCTAAAATGTTAGATGAGGGACCGGACAACACCGTGGTATCAACCTTTCAACCCCAAGCTAGCCACACCCTAAAGCATACCCTGCCTTATGGACCTACTGTAAATGGACCATCATTTGCTAAATGAACATGATGCTGTATTGAAGAAGACTTGAAACTAGAGATTGAGACCATAAACTCATGTCCAAAATGTTTACTCAGGTAATAAATCAAATGAGAAGTAAAGTCATTTTCTCATAGACTTCCATACAACCAGACTTATTTTCTGCAACCCGAGGAGTCGTCCCAAATGGCCATGAGGAAGAATGCAAGTTTAAGGCACTTGCGCATTGGCTTAACCTTTCAAACCCAGAGGCCTGGCTCAGATGGAATTAAAAGTCTTATTAAAAGTCAAGGTGAAAAAATAAGTGCATATTCAGTTTCTGACAGGATGAAATAATCAGCGGTTTTTCACCTTGCCACTCAGGGCTTTACTGTGTGTCTGTTTCTGGACAAAAATATTGCTATTAGACAAAAGTGTGTTTCATTCAGTTACAAAGTTAGCCTCACACCACTCACACCAGTCGACTGCACCTTCATTTCATTGAGCCACACTTTGATGTCGACTGGCTCACTGATGTGTCCCCCCCCACCCAGAAAACTAAAAACCCTCATTACCTGCTTTGAGATTGTATTGCAGTCATTCACAATACCAGAGTGTGAATGGATTTAGCCCACAGCGCCTGATTATGAAGCCACTGTCTCCTTTCTCCATCTTTGGAAGCAGCTATTGTTTTGTTTGTAATTTAAAAATTCATGTTACATTTTCTACATGGTGTCGGAGCTGAACAACAAATAAATAAATCAAAAGTTGCTGATCGTTCCTTGCATCTGTGTGATTGTTTGGGATTGTGACGCAGCATTCGGCACATTCAGCTGGATAGGATTTATAAATAACCACAATGCCTGTCATTGAAGCTGGGGGAATATTTATAGATTTCCGTGAATACTCTGCCCCAGTTGCATTCATTTGAACACAAGCAGAAGTATTCTATCCCGATTGAGTGGCCTACACTGAGAACAGTAAAATACATCACATATGTTTTCTTTCCCACAGTTATACTCTTGTTACTCCCAACAGTACTTATGGGTTGCTGTTCTCTTGCCTGAACAATGTGGAGATGACAAACCACTTTACACAGGGAATCAACTGATTCTATAAGTCAAGGTCAGTTTGTTTCTTAAATCACGAGGTGTTCTCAACCTGTAAAAACAGTTGTATAATGCTCTCTGTGAATATGGGGTTGCTTTCTAAAATGTGAGAAAATGACTGAAGTGATATCGGTTGATATTGGTGTTTTCAAGGATCAGTTTGGATTCACCAAAGTCACACAATAACACACAATAACACAATGCACAAACGATCAAGGCAGCTGTAAAACTCCTGTGTTCGGGGAGGTGAAATTATTGTTTTTATCAATGTGGCTTTGAAGAGAGAATAGATGTATATATCTGTTCGATCATACAGGTCATAATTCCCTCTATTTTCTATTTTTCTATATTGCTGTGAAAAACATCTTCAAAGAACTGTATTCATTTGAGTTTCTCGCCAAAACTTGTATTATACAAGATTACATTTGAACATAGCAGGAATGTTAGAATTGAACTTCGCTCAATACTCATTTTCACTGAATATAGCCTGAATGCATCATAATGTAAAGTTAATGAGACCTTCCACGAGACTGTGCTGCTTACCGGCTGATAACAGCTAACGTTAATTTGCTCTTGTCTGCCAGTTAAAACAAAGATTTGCTGTTTTCAATGTAGTAATATCATATAGTGACTTTACTCTGTCCCAAACACATTATATATTGTCCTTGGGATGCAAGTAATCTTGCGCCCTGACTTTACTGTAGAAAAACATGTTCTTCATATTTTCAGAACTTTGGCATCGACTTGTTGCCCAAAGTAACGGTTTGTGCGACATCCCAAACTGTAGTCACGAACGATGAGCTATTCAAGACAACACTTTCAGCAGCAAATGGGCATTGTGATGAAAATTGCAAATCAGTATGTGGCAGTCCATGTTGATATCGTGGCAGGCCGCCACAAATTAGTCAATGTATGGGGAGCTTCTTCCAAAAGCATGAAGATTGGGATTTTGTGTACGTTTCATGCCTTTTATTTAAACAGTTTTCTATGCCGACTAACAAAAGGAAACTTTTAAGTCAGCCAGGGGAGATAAAGAGATGAAGATGGGCCCTAGAATGTCGAGGCCTCGCTGCACGCTCAGCTGACTCCTGATCGAGACCACCCACTGAACTGAGTGTCTCTGTTTCACCCTGCACACAACACAGGGTTACTTTACTGGCACAACAATATCTCCTGCATTTATTTTATGATATTCTTTAGCTAGAATTCGCTTTTTTTTGTAGGATAAAATATTTAATTGCTCTGTTGCAGCTGCATCCTCATTATCTCCCCACATCCTAACCAGAACCGAAAGAATTACGGCTGCTTTGATTGGGCTCTTAAAGTAAGAGAAACTAACGAGCATCCTTGATTTTTCACTAATGGCTGTGTTTGTTGTTATCTCAATTATTGTCTCCTTGTCTGTTAATATCCCTCCCGTGCCTGAAACTGTAGTCTCCTGCCTGTATGGGAGTTAGTTAGTTAGGACTGCCGTACAGGGGACCGAGCAGGCTGCAGCGCTCCTTCCCCCTGGGCTAAAGCTGAAAACGCTAATTCATCACCATCAAGGGCCTGCCGCCTCCAAAAAGCCAGTTAATTAACTTTCCACTGGCCGTGAGAGGATGCGTGTGCGCGCACGCGATCTCGGTCGACAGCCCCATGATGCAGCCTGCAGAGCGTGGATATGCGAGGTCCAATCCTCAGCCCTGCTGGGAGGCTGAGCTTACCAACAGGAGCCACACTGGGAGTTTCTGGAGGACATATCACCGCACCATCGGTTCAGAGCTGGATCCGCGTAGATAAATGCCCAGATTATTTACATAATGGCTCTTTCAGCCTCCCTCTGGGCCTACTGTTGGGGCTCTGAAATATTTAGTCTAACAGAGAATGAAAGCAATGTTTCTTTTAGTCTTGCAGCCACACACCTCAGGACTCTCCAGTCAGCATCACCATTCAGTTTTTTTAATTTCTTTATTGTAAGTATTTTTTTCCTTTGTGAACATCATCAGATTGGCTATGTAATGTTTGTCCTTGTTCTATCATTTATACCATAAAATCAGATACATGGCCCTGTATTTTACAGGTATAGAAAACTAAATAAAAAAATAATCAAACTTACATTGTAGACAGTACTTCATCCTAATTTTATTTTGACATATTTCCATGATCTCCTTGTCCTGATCTGCCCTTGTTTAATTATGCTGTTGATGCTGTTGTCTGTTACTTCCTTTTGTGTTTACCTCTTTTCTTGATGAATTCAGGATGATGTACGTTCCCACAACACACTCCATCACCACCACTCCATCACCACCACTCCATCACAACCACTCCACCACTCCACCGCTCTGAGCTCCTCTTTGTAACAGCAATACTCACCCAATAATGAATTATCAGCTATGCTGCTACTATCTTAGAAAGGTAATTTTCCCTTGAAAATATTTTGCATTAAAAAGGTAGCTTTACACAGATCCGTTAGTGGATGAATATTTGTAACAAAGACAATCTCAGAGGAGTGGGGAATTTGCCAAAATTGCACTGTTGTTGTGCATCTGCTCACAATATAGTTTTTTTTTAGAGCCCAACCCAAACAGTGAAAGGCACAGTGCATTTTCACAAAATTTCATCTACCTTTTTCGGTTAAGACAGTCGGTAGGGACGGTTAACACGGTGGATAGGGTCGGTTGAGACGGTGGGTAGTGACGTTTGAGACTGTGTGTAGGATTGGTTGGGACAGTGGGTAGGGTCGGTTGGGACGGTGGGTCGGAATGGTTGCGACAGTGGGTAGGGTTGATTGAGACAGCGGGTAGGCCTGGTTCAGACAGTGGGTAGGTGACGTTTGGGACAGTGGATAGACTCTTGGGGCAGTGGATTAGAGACGGTTTGGACAGTGGGTAGTCTCGGTTGGAGCAGTGGGTAGGGAGGGTTTGGACAGTGGGTGGTGTTGGTTGGGGCAGTGGGTAGGGAGGGTTTGGACAGTGGGTGGTGTTGGTTGGGGCAGTGGGTAGGGAGGGTTTGGACAGTGGGTGGTGTTGGTTGGGGCAGTGGGTAGGGAGGGTTTGGACAGTGGGTGGTGTTGGTTGGGGCAGTGGGTAGGGAGGGTTTGGACAGTGGGTAGTCTCGGTTGGGGCAGTGGGTAGGGAGGGTTTGGACAGTGGGTGGTGTTGGTTGGGGCAGTGGGTAGGGAGGGTTTGGACAGTGGGTGGTGTCGGTTGGGGCAGTGGGTAGGGAGGGTTTGGACAGTGGGTAGGTGTTGGTCGGGACAGTGGGTAGGCTTGGTTATAGGGTATCTTGTCTAGTTGTTTTATAACCTCTCCAGAATTCTACAATTATCCATACATTCAAATACCAAAGTCACAAATTTAAAAGAAAGAAAATGAAAAAATTGTTGTAAGGATGCGAGTGATAAAACCAGAATGTTGCACTTTCTCTTTAACCATGTAAAGCTCCACCAATACACCATTTGAAGTTATGCTATTTAAAATCAATCCTGGCAATCCTTAATATTGCAGTCCTGGATGAATTAAGACTTGGTATTTGAGTGAAACCAAAGGAAAGTCTGGAATCTCTGGAGTAAAATGTAATACTAATATGCTATTTTTCAGAATTACGTGAAGAATAACAAATTCGTAATACTGCAAATATATAAATATTGCAATACTTTGTGGGCTCATCACCAATGCGTTATCTTATTCGGCAATAGATAGTAGATTGACAGACATGTATTGAAATTAAAATCTTTGAGATTGCAACTTTAAGCATCCACAGCTTTTAGATGGCATATAAGGGGCATTAGCCAAAAATCCCATTGCAGGTTAAGGCTCAATTAAAACCATTTATAATGTATAGCTGTAAGTGGTTCGAAACCTTTAGGTCCCTATTGCTTGCTGTGAGGATGCTGTGCGGTGGCAGATGCTACTAATAATCTTTTACTGCGTTTAATTTCCATCCGCACAGAGCCTTGTAGAACCTGACGAACAGAGGCTGAATATGTCTTACTGGTTGATGGAGTCTACGACGTCAGTCACCTCGGTTGCAGTCTCAACATGCTGTATTCTGTTTTGAGGGGAGTGCTTATGTGAACAGGGTGTTGAGTTTGGGCTCACTTATGCTAAGTCCATGTCTTGGTTTTTTACGCTCGACCCAGCAGAGTCCAATTTCCTGTAAAGTTGCGGTATCACCAACTGAAGCATTGTTCCACAGTTCAAAGGTCAATGCAATGGGGTGAATGATGACATATAGTGTTAAAGCACTTTGATTGGTCGGAAGACTTGAAAAGCGCTATACAAGTACAGTCCATTTACCCTTTACCAATGAATTGCTCATGTGCTGATAGCCATCACTGTTAACTTCTCAAGCACACTCTCAGGAGATCAAAGTGAGTGGAGAGATTAAATGACCCTCCTGTCTGCACAGACTTGTGCTGGATGGAATCAGTCTTTTTTTCATGTCATCATTGTGTTTTTATTTCAAGTTAAGCCCCTCCGAGCAGCTCCCGGCTCATCTGGCGTCCTCCTCCGGCGTCCTCCTCCTCCTCCTTGCTCTCTCTCTCTCTTTCTCTCTGTGACGGGCAGAAGCCAATCGATGTCGAAGTTGGCTCCGCCGGATAGTTTTTCCTGCACTCCTCTTGGGAGTTCTCAGCGTTGAATTACACTTTTTGGGCCAGGGCTTGGCACTGCGGGGAACTGAGAGGGTGTTCGCCAGTGCTGCATTCACTCTGGCCAGCAGCAGCAGCATTGATCCCCCCCCCCTGCATTCTCTTCATTACCCACGACCAGATGACACAGAAACTACTCCACATCAAGAGAGCCCAATGAAATCAAACGCCGCAATGTGTTGCTCGCTAGACCTTTTAAGGAATGCCCAGCTGGTGTTACTGACACAATATGTTTGCCACCCACGCCGAATTAGCTTCTGCCCAGATAAATTGCATTAAAATGAGTAAACCACTGAATTCTTTTGGGTTTTTTTCCCTATCGGTGCTATAGTTTGCACCACTTTACAGTTATTACCTGAACGCTGACAATGAGGTCAATTTGACCAAAGAGATTAAGTGGAGGTTATTATTGAAGGTGGATGCGGAACAATTTCCGTTTCTGCGCCTGTCTGGAAGCAGTTGGTAATTTGAGATTAGGGGCCATCTGGGAGGGTAGAGGGTGAAATGTAATCCCAGCGTATTCACTCACTCCGTTTCAGCACAGCTTTTGGAACAGGGCAGCATATTGGATTTTTCTGCAGGCACGTTGTGTTGTTTTCCTGCGATGCTGGGGGATGGGGAGGTGGTCCAGAGATTGTCCAAATGCATGGCAGTATTTGCTGTTGTTTGAATTTGGTTTGCATTAACAGAGCCCCAGTCCTTCTCTAAACATAGCGTTGAAAATGTACTGTCAACATCAGCAGTGGCTGCTTCAATTAAAAACATTCATTAAGGTAAGACATGTCGCGTTTCGGCATCAACAAATTACCATGTTAATTTGTACTCATTAGTTTAATTATTGTAAACAAGCCAGACTATTGATAAAATGACAGCTTTCATGCCCACAATGACAATCCCAACATGCCTTGGTATAATGTTTAGTTTGCTAATTAGTACTGAACATAAAGTTCAGCTGAGATACCTGCTAAACATGATTAGTTTAGCAGGTATATATGGTGTAAGAACAAACGTATTGGACAAACTGAAATTTAGACCACTACACGAGGGTTCACCAAAGTGATGATAATTCTTCCACAGGAGAACTGTGCACAGTGTCTGTGCCAAGATAATGTAATTGATGTTGAGATCCATCCATCCATCCATTTTCAATACCGCTTATCCTCATTAGGGTCGCGGGGGCGCTGGAGCCTATCCCAGCTGACATAGGGCGAAGGCAGGGGACACCCTGGACAGGCCGCCAGTCCATCGAGGGCACATGTAGGGACATACAACCATTCACTCTCACATTCACACCTATGGGCAATTTAGAGATCAATTAACCTAGATGTTTGACAAAATAGGTTCAAACTTTAACCTGAATTATCAGGGTTGGGCCAAAGTCATTAGGAGTTATCCTCTGGGCACCATGAATATCTGTACCATATTGTCACTAAAAGCAAAGAAAAATAGCAACCTCAAGGTGGCACTACAAGAAAGGTCATTCATCTGGCAACCGTCTGTACAAAATGGCATACAGTAGCAATCCATCCAGTAGTCGCCGAAATATTTCAGTCAACCGACAGGCGGTCATTGCCATTCCTAGAGACATGCTGCAAGAATGGCTGAAAATAAACCAATGTAACAACAACGTACATGAATCATAAGACTATATATATTGAGACTATAACCTATATTAGAAAGAGAGTGTGGTCCAGAGCAAACATTTCATTTAATAAATGTTGCAGCTATGTGCACCAAACGACCTGGGCTCCTAAAAATGATGTTCCAATACAATGAAACTTCATCTTGAATTTAATTTAGGCAGAAAAGCCTATGGAGCAGGCCGGGGTGGATGGACGGGTCAATCAAACACAGGACTTTCACCCGGGAGACCACTGTTGGTGTCCCGGGTGAAACCAAGAGGCAACTTTGAATCTAACCACAATTTAAAACTGCAAGATTAATCCAGGAGTAAAATAGTTACCTGATAATACAGTTGTGCATTAACGTAACTTTTAGGGGACAGGGTTGCCACTAGAGCTGAATTATTCGGAGGATCGTCTTAGCATACGTAACCGGTCCCTCAACACATTTTTTGGACCGCTAGAAACACCCGTTATAGAGCAAGCACCAACCTTGTTAATCATGTTCCTGTAATAATGCTTATCCTCCAACATACTGTTCTGACCATTTATATTGTGAAAAACAAAGCCGACAAAGTCGTTCCCTTGGGAGCTCTTAGTTCAAGTAAATGGTTGACCATTATTCGAGTAATTGTGGAGCTGTGCTGTTAAACGTGCATCACCAGAAAGTGGGGCTATTGAGTATGAAATGCTTATGGAACCTCAGTGGGCAAGGCCAAAATAAGTGTCATTCATGTAATGTCTCTTTGTGACAGGAAACATTAGGGTGTTTTGGATACTTGCTATAAATGAAGGGACATAATGTTCGAAATGCATCCCTTTTAGTAACTGGAATTTTGTGATGTTTATTGCTGATTTGCGGTTATGAATAGAGGAGATCTAATACTTAATGGTACCTGAAAATATATAATACTCTTATCTTGTTCCTCATGTTCTTTGCTAAGCTTTGAGTACCCACTTGTTTGTCTCAGAAAAAGCACAGCTATTGATTGCCTTAATGGTGTTTTCAAGTGATTTTTATGTGCGTGAGTGTGTGTGTGGCTCTGCACCAATGTGTTTCAAGACACTGAATCTGATGACGAGGACCACAGGTCCTTATTTCAGTATGCACCAAGCCTGCACATTATTTGATTGAGAACGTTGCTGGGTATTCGTCTTCCGTGTAAGCATCGGCCCACGCGCCATGAAAGCACTGAGCTGTGAAGGAAATACATCTGGGTCTTGTGAATTACTATTTTCACTTCTGATCCTTACCAGTGTAATGCTATTATTATATTCACAGTATAATAACCTTGATATCGGCATTAACATGGCCTTTACTTTGTCATTATGGTAATTACAATATCATGTCGAAATGCTTCAGGACATTGTGGAGTATGTTGAAACTGGATTTTTCCCATGTTGCCTCGCCTGTCTGAGTACCTGATCTAGAGATTGAGATTTCACCATACATTCATCATTGCTTTCTGCCTGAGGGAGGCCGGGTTTATTACACTGTAAGTTAAACTGCAACCTTTTCTCCTCAGCGGCAGCAACAGCATTTGGTTTCCACAAAGTACAGTCATTTAATATTACATATGACAAAAAATGTCCCACATGGAAATGTAACACAGTTGAACAGGTGTGATATCTGATTGCATGCAAAATATCATCTTGCATTATTCACGTAAATTTGACCACTGCAGTGTTTTTGCAGACCGTGTTTATTTGCCCGAAACAGCCAATAAGCAGACGTTAGCTGTAATCACAGAAATTAGCTAGAAGCTAACTATCAACAATGTACCAACCATACAGATGTTAGCAATAAGCTATGTGTTTGTACTGATGAGTTGAATTACATCAATAAAAGAAAGATTTGCTGATTTACATCTATTTCATCATGTAAGTCTATGAGAAAAGGTATTTTTTGGCATCGCGTGACAAACTCGAAAGTCTTAATTTCACCTGTTTGGCCACGACGGACATTGGCTTCAAAGTCTGGCTTTGAAACATACATCACACTAAAGAAAAGTACATTTGCAGAAGAGTTCATATGTTAGTTAGTTAATTATGTAATATATATGGGGCTGTGGATGAGAAGTACATATGCTACTACTCCATGCTACAAGGAAAAGTAAAAGTGCACATCCCATTCCCTTCTTACCGTCCAGACACAGCAGGCTGTCTGCTCCACTGACGGCAGATGCCTGAGGTGGCAGCAGGTGTTGTCGAGGACGAGTATATGTGCGAAAAGCTTGATTGGTGCTCTCGGAGCAGCCGAGGGACACAGCCGGCGTGAAAGTAAATCAATGTGGATATGTTCATTAGTTAATCCAGGGTTAATGGTCTTACTGTCTGCCCTTTGAGAGAAAAGGTCGGTCTCCACCTATTAAAACACTTACGTTACGCTCGACTGGCCGCAGCAGCGTATGCAGGCACCGCACTGCAAGCCACACCAGCAGAGTTCTACCTCATTTACAAATGCATTTTGGCGATCGTGTCTGTGTTGTTGATGCCGTCTGCTTTGTGTGTCGAAAAGTAATTAGTGATGAATTGTTTATCAGAGGGAGGGAAGGTTGCGAAAGTTAATGAAGCAGCTTTACTCCCAACCCCACCCCTTCACACAGACTTCTTCCTCCTCCTGGCGTAAAACGACCAGGGTTCAGTGCGAGCCTCCCCTAATGACAAGGGGGTGTGTTGCAGTGTGAAGGGCTGCTCTTTTTTATTTACATAGGAGCAATTTAACAACATTGTGAATTAAAGCAAAGCAACCACTTCTTTCTCTCCTCTCACCGAACACAATTCAGAATCTGACATCAGACAAGAAGCACGCGCCACAATGATCTTTTGCTGCAACGGCCAACAATTTCATCCACCTCTGTCTTTGGCTGTCGTTTTCGTCGTTTCGTGTGGCAACAGTCGTATTCCGTACAAAGGCCCAGACCGTCTGTCCTTTTTTGGCTACTTCCATTCCAGTCATATATATATGAACATAAGAAACAACAACACTGAGAGTGAAACGGAGGTAATAGCATGTCTGATTAAGTGTTCGCACGTCATGGCAACCTTTTAGGTACAAACCTCACACCAGATGATGGAAGAAGTAATTCCCTTGCAAATGCAAAAACCCTGAGTCCTTTTCTGCCTCGTTAGAATGAAAGTGATTACCACGAGCAGGGATTTTACCCGTGACGTTGCACAATAGCAAAGTCCATTTCTCTGCACGTTACGTAATTTTCCGGAGCTGGAGGGATGCCACCTCTCCCCTCTCTCTCTCTCTCTCTCTTTCTCTCTCTCATTGCTCGCTCACTCACTTCCAGAACTGGATTTCTTTTTGCTTGCTGCAGGAATATCTCTGGCCACGTGGTTGACGGGGGGGTGATGAGTGACAGCTGGCGAGTGACTGGGAGGCAGCCAGCGCATCCCTCAGTATCAGTCACTGATGCTGAACTGGAATGTTCCCTTAAAGTGGAAAAAGAAAACAAGAACAATCTCGTAATTCAGATGCTTTGCTTCTGATTCTTCCACGCTGTTTTGAGGAGAGAGAAAACGCATCACTGAAGTCCTATCTTGCATTGCGAGATTATGGAATGTTGTGTCTTGTTAAAACAACATTTTGTTCCCCCAACAAAAGACGTGGGGGTATCTCAGAAGGGTATCTGTAATTGGTGCTAAGCAGCTGCTTGGGTGAAGGGTGAAGGCCCAATATAGAAGTCCTGCACCTCTATGGAAACGTTCACCAGTCATGGCTAGAAGCAGAACGAGTGCAGTTCAGTCCAAGTTTCACGGAATTTCTGTCACGTGACTGTTGGTTTCAGGCAAGTCAGTCATGGCTTCCTAGTTGCACTGTGGAGCTCAGAATGTAATGTTTTTCACAGGATCTGGTTGAGATTTGAAACGAGACATTTAGATTAAAATGTTTTTGAAGAAATATCACAATTTTATTATCCGTTTCTGTGTTTTTTTATCCGACAGTAGTGCTCATCGCAGATGTGTTCGAGGACCATCGTAATGAGAAAAATTTGATGATGGTGCCATTTTCTACAGCTTCCGGCTGTAATAAACGGCGTAGTTTTGGATATTGTTTGAAGAAAACATGCTTTTTAAGCACACGTGTTTTAGGGTTCACAGCGTTAAAGATATTGTTGTGCCGTATAGCTGCGGCATTGGGCGCTCCACAGGGAGGCGTTTCTTAAAGCAGGAACTCTGCAAGCTGTCTCCACCTCAGATCTCTTCGGAGGAGGGGGAGCTGATCTCCGTAAAGTGTGCCTCGCAGTGTCCTCCGGGGAGGAGAGAAAGGGGCTGCATCAAGCTGTAATTGATAGATTGATGTTTCACCCCTCCGGTGCCTGAGGGAAAAAAACAACAACACACACACACACACGCACACACACCCTCCTACTCACACAGTAAACATTCACAGCCATGTATACACACACAGCAGGATGCCAGGGTCAGATTGGCTTCAGCGATGCGTTTCGAAAACAGATTCTCCGTGCTCTTACACAGGTACAGCGGTTCCCCGTTAATCAGTGCGATTGTAATGTGCAAGAACCAAGTCGAACCGCCGCCTCTGCCACAACTCTGGAGGTTAGTTCATGCCAAAGGGGGGTGTGGGGGGGGCAGCATGGCATCAGATTATCTGGTGCAGTTGTAATCAGCTAATGACTGACTGTCACCGATGCAGCATCACATGTCCTCTACACTCGCTTTCTACAGGCCTCTCGCTAGTCACGCTTTCCTTTTAGAAATGTGCATGTCATTGTTGATACAGAAAGAGGATTTGCAGTGAGGATCGAACGGACAATCTTCTGATTGAAAGACGACTCGGTCTACACCTGGCATCGTCACTTCCGTTCACTGGTAGCGGAATGTGAAGCCAAAAGGGTTCAAAAACCAATGGGTAACGTTACAATGACTCTGTCTTCTTCTCATCTACAGTTTGAGGGTTAACAGGTGCCTGAAACCAAGCATCGCTGCCGGTCAATATTGACAAAGAGGTGATCTGGCGTCTGAAAATGGATTTTCTTTCCCGTTTGATTCTTGCACTGGAACGCGTTCAGTCTTCTCGAGAGTCACAAGAGTCTCGTGAGCAACCGAGAGAGCTTCTGACTGTGTGGTTACAGCCTCCAGAAGCCAGACTCTTGTGACGGGGTGGTAACATCGTAGTAATATTTTCCCCACACACACACACACACACACACACACACACACACACACACACACAGAGCTTCTCCGCCACACGGCTGTGCCTCTCTGCATGGACGCTTCACACTTACTGCTGCTGAACCAAGTCGGCTGCACTCAAGCTCACTGCAGCCTGTCAGGGAGACGGGGAGAGGAACTTAAAATATGTTGTTACTTTTCAGAAGACGATTATCTGAGCCCACCTTCTTATGCACAATTGCGATGCCTGACAACATCTTAACGCTGACACTTTGTCCCTCTTTTATTTGGTAAAATCCAAGACCGGATTACACATGTGGTTATTGAATTACAATGACAAGGCAATCCAATTTTTGGTTGTGGTGATGAATGGATCTGCTTTATGCGTCGCCCGTGCAAATGACTATCACAACATCCCCTGCCTTCAATGGATAAAAGTCGAGAAAATGAGAACCTAGATGTTTGGTGGTGGTGGGGGGCAGGGGCAGGAAGGAGGCAGATAAAGAGAGCATTGCAGCACTTCCAGCATTACCAGTACAGCAACAACTGATGAAAACCAGCTGTCAGATTGCCGGCAGGACTTTTTTTGGAGGGTGGGGGGGCCTGAACTCGACACTAAGATGTGACACCTCCACTTTAAACATCAGGTCGTATTCAAATTTTGCACTTAGCCTGTTAAAAGACAAATATATACGCCTATAAGATAGGACTGTAACATCTTACATCTTGTATGTACCTGGGAGATAGTAAGACAGGATCTAAGGGCGTTGTGTTGTGTTTAATTCTTGATATAAACAGCCGTGTCCGTGCACTAGGTCTTTACGTCTTTTCTATGCCATACACACACATGTGCGTTCACTCAGAGAAGTTGATTCTGCTGAGATTCAAATAATCGTAAATAATAGCTCCACTCGCACTCCACATTCACTCTTTTATTAGCTCTGTTTTGGTCTCCACCAACTCCCGAGGCATGTATCTGTCTCCTAAAGTGCTAAATGCTCCACGATGTTCACCAGCTAGTCTCTAACTGTGTCGGTCTGCTGATCGATGCCGAGCACGTAGCACACCATCCATTTTTGTTATATATTATGAAAGTGTATTTGCTCTCAAAACAGCGGCCTGCTGGAAAACACGTTGATGAGAGTAAATCAAAACGGTAAAGGTTGCTAGACATTTTAGGAGTTGGTGGAGACGTGAAATGTCAATGTTGTGCTCACAACTTGTTTAAAAAATACTGTTATTGCAGGTTTGATTGTGTAACGTTTGACTGGCTTAAACTATTAATACCAATTGCGTCAATTTCCTTCCATGTATCTAACAGACATTGCTGTCTGTGTTGCAGCCACCAATGTGTACCATAGCCTTACGGTTGCAAATTTCAAACCTCACTTCCCAGTAAAATAGCCCATTTTAATGGCAAACACGGCAACTGCATACACTACTGGTTAATCTTTTGTGTAATTAATAAAACAAGGTTATTTTAGGGACTTTTTAGTTTGAAGCACCCTGAAATTCATGAATCTACACCATAATGTGGATTCATAAAGAAGGGAAAAACACATTCCTGGATAATAGCAGGGATTAAAGCAAACGGTAAGTTAAGCATGTCTTAAGAAAGAGAAGCAAGCGAAAGAGAACAAAAGCTGCAGGCATGACACAAGACTATTATCTGGGTCTGGAGAAAAAAATAGAAATTGAGATGAACATCCATTTTCTTCCGTGTGGTTGGGAGACTGAAAATTAAAGAGCAGCCGCTGCTCCTCGGGCTCTGCCAGCCTGCCTGGTCTGAGCCGACCTCTGGCTGCATGTGGGAATGATCCACAGCAATAAGACGGTATTATTTAGCTCATGAAGAATAATGTTCTTGAAAAGTACAGTCTTACTCGCACTTTTCACTTACGCCCTACCGCAACCATTTTTTCTTTTTTCATTTTCTGCTGCTTTATTGAAGGACTTTCATCATTATCTCTCTGCTTCCACTCAACTTTTATTTTCTGTCTCCATCCTTGAGCTCCAAAAACTGCCTTAAACACTTCTCTACCGTAACCATGGCTACGACTGATCAAATATCCCAAAATGGCGGTGGTGGGGTTTTTAAATCACCCTCAGCACTAGTGCTTCAGGCGTTTGGAAGACAGCAAAGATTTTCCTATTTTATGTTAGAGCCCAGACTAAGGCTACATTTACATGTGAAGTCTTTTTGGTGTTTGTATTACACAGCTTGGATGCAGTGTGTGTTTACACGCCCTTACCATGCAGCTCATGCTTGAATGGGACAATTCTTAAAACTCAGTCCACATCACTTAAATGTGCTTCATCTTCACACGATACAACAATAAGTCACAGCAAAAGAGGTCATGCAAACAAGAAAAGCACAGCCTTTTTGTCAGCTTATAATAACCTACATTGCAATATATTGTGGCTATACAGCACTTCAGTCTACACTGATCCATGGGGTCAGTCCATGAATGATTTAAACACAGACAAATATAGGAACACTATACAACAGTATGGGCACTATTCCGAATACACAGATATTGCAAACTAAGGCAGGAGCGTGCAGTAACCTACACTATGCAAGGCTGTCCTCAGCAGTACAAGAACAGCATTAGCTGCTTCTTTACTGAAACTGACGTCTACAAGGGACCTCTAGCTGGTGACTACATTACCCACAATGCAACACCACTGTTGGGTCAGGCGTCTATCATTTGTTTCCAACCCACTTCTGATGAAATCTCAACTACTTGACGTTAGCCATAGCCTTGAAGCAGCGTCGGCTGTCGTCTGTTCAGCTCATTTTCTGAAACCCTTGTAGCATGAACTAATGGTGGAAATAGCAAGCTATCTAGCAAGCTGCTAAATGAGTGAAATCTAACCAAACTGTTACAACTTATTGCTCTTATTAAGAAATGCATTCCTTGATTTTTAATAAGTATCCTTAAGTTGTTGCTATTTAATGTTTCTGAGGTTATCCCCAAGATGGCGCTACAATGGTCCGCAAAATTTGGTCCGTGATTTATTCACACAGACGAATTAGATTAATTTGGTAGAAGATTAGGTATTTTCAAATTTGTATTAAACAGTATTATCAATATTCTGTTATTTAAACCAAAATGGACTATGATCCATTGGGAGAAACCAAACAATTCTATGTAATATGAACCAGGCTTAAACTAGTCGATGTGTCCTTGAGCAAGACACTTAACCCTGAATTGTTCCCTGTAGCTGTTCTACAGTGTATGAATATAACATGATTGTAAGTCGCTTTGGATAAAAGCGTCAGCTAAATGACATGTAATGTAATGTAATGAAGTTAAGATGAGGTTTCTGCCGTTTGCGTGAGCCAATTCGCAATAATTCCCAATTCTCAAATAATAACATTCCTTTTCAGATCTTACATCTTCAAAATCTAATTCGTCCTGGAAGTCACATGTTCCGTATTGAGACCGCAGTGGATTAAAGCAACTCTTTTAACAAACATATGACATGTGAGCATTGTATCAAGATAGTCTTGAAAAAAACAGAGAGGTGACAGATCAGATGACTTGCAGTATAACGCCTTGCTGTGAGGAATAATGCATTGTATCCCGTTAGTTGTCATGGAACATTAATCCTCCCAGTTGATGATCTTAAATACTCAGATTGAATTAAAATTAAAGTAATGTCTGTGGAATTAGCTTTCAGCAGAAATCTTGTACTGGCTTCAGCAAAAAGAAACGTTGTGGTCCAAATGGAGGCAATGATCAAATAATAACATTCATTTTCAGATCATACATCTTCAAAATCTATTAGATCAGTTAGATACGAATCGGCACCATTTTTTATTGCCATCAAGAGGACACTTTTCATTATATCTGCAAACAGAAAGAATATCAGGGAAATCGAGGATAGCGAAAAATGATTATGTTAAGAAAAGTTTGAGAGACGGATTGCAAACCACAGACGACTAAACAGCACAAGGAACATCTATTACCCACGCTATTTACTGTGGCCTCGCTGTGGGCGAGTCTTATTACCATGCTGGCCTTCTCCCATAAGCCATCCCCATGTATTGACAAAGAGGAGAATAAGAGCTGTCTGCCGCATATTGTATACTGCAGCTACTGTATATGTGCCCTGCTCCGGCAGTAAAATTGTCTAAGGAAGAAAATATTCATACGGCAACTTACAGAGAGAGTTTGATTAAGGAGAATATATCATATAACCCTTTGACTTCAGCAGCATGTTAAACGGATGGATGAGTATTGCTGCTAATCTGATGGTAGCCACGGATCTTCAAATGATCTGACATTTCTCAACTGATGCACATGTATTTTGATAAAGCTGTCGGTAGGAAAGGTAATCATTTACTGTCATCCAATTAGTATTTTGATTGATTAATGCTTTCAGTTAAACAATTAAGCGAAATAGGAAAAAAAAAGGGACCAAAAAAAAGAGGAGCGGCTTACGGTTACTCTGAGGAGCATTTAATTGGTTATAAAACAGCCTCAATGTAATACTAACGCCTCAATATGACCTCCTTAAGTAGACGAGACTATCAGATAGATTTTCTATTTCTATATACAGTAGTTATACCTAATGCCTGTCAGCAGAGCCACCAGTTTGGATTCCTGCGCAAATTCAGCAGAAATCATGCAGGTTCACCAGAAACTCCGAAAACCACCGCGCTGCTGCAGACCATAGACTGTATAAAAGAAGTGGACAGAGTCATCGTGATGTCACCCATTTGTTTGTGGACGATTTCAGAGTCACCATCTTGGATTACGGCCTTTCTCAGTTTTTTTTTTTAGGCAATCAATGAATGGAAGTGACCATATTTGGAATATGGGGCAGTGACAAAGTGATGCTGTATACGTCTCTGGTAGGAGCAGCAACCTGTAAATCACAGTAAGCCCACCATAAAGCATACCCTGCTTTTTTAAAATCTATTTATCTATTCAATTCAATTCAATTCAGTTTATTTTATATAGCCCAATATCACAAATTACAAATGTGCCTCAGAAGGCTTTACAATCTGTACACATACGACATCCCTGTCCCAGGACCTCACATCGGATCAGGAAAAACATCCAAGAAATAGAAAAAAACCAGAAGAGGATCCCTCTCCCCAGATGGAAGGACACAATAGATAACTATAAGCACTATTAAAGAGGAAAGTCTTAAGTCTACTCCTAAATGAGGTGACTGTGTCTGCCTCCCGGACTGAAAGTGGAAGCTGGTTCCATAAAAGAGGAGCTTGATAACTGAAGGCTCCCATCCTAATTTTTAAGACTCTAGGAACCACGAGTAACCCCGCATTTAGTGAGCGCAGCTCTCTAGTGGGGCAATATGGTACTACAAGGTCCTTATGGTATGTTGGTACAGAGCAGCTAATTCAGGAGTAATGTGATCTCTTTTCTTAGTTTTTGTGAGTACACGAGCTGCAGCATTCTGGATTAACTGGAGGGACTTTAGAGACTTATTAGAGCAGCCTGATAATAAGGAGTTGCAGTAATCCAGTCACAAACGCGTGAGCCAGCTTTTCTGCATCTTTTTGAGATGTGCCTGATTTCTTTAAATGTTACGTAGATGAAAAAATGCAGTCCTTGAGATTTGCTTCACATGGGAGTTAAAGGACAAGTCAAAGATAACGCCGAGATTCTTTACAGTGGTGTTGGATGCCAGGGCAATGCCATCTACAGAAACCACATCACCAGATAATTGATCAAGAGTGTCATTTTCTAATAGACTTCTATACAATCAGACCTTTTTTTGCAACCAGCCCTTTGATGACCATTACAAAGAATGCAAGTTCAAGGCACTTTCGCATTGGCTTGACTTTAAGAAGCAAAGGTTGTTGCCTGGAAGTAACGCACGCGTAATTTTAGTTGGTGATTTTGTTGAGTCATTTACCAATGTTGGAGAAAAATATCAGAACTTTGTGAACTTAATTTATAAAGTACTTAACTGATTTATCATTGCATTCCTATTGTTGAGTGCTTAGTTTGAAATAAAAAGGATAGACCTTTACCTGTGTTATGCTAGTAGCGGCTAATGTAGCCTTTGAGCCACCAGCCTCAAGCAGAGATGAGGACTTTGCTTCGACCCCACAAAAGGCTTTAAATAACTTTTTTTTTACATATGCAGTCGGACTCCCATCTGCAAACAGATTTAGATGTGTAAATCAGAGTTCCCCTTTAATAATGGGGATGTTGCTGCTTCTTCCAAATACCTGGCTCCATTGTGGCTGTTGCACTTGACGGGTGGACCTTGTTACGCGCCAACAGAGCACAGGACTCCAATAGTAAATGCAATAATCTAGCAACGGTCTTGTTTCTTTTCCAATTACCTTGGTTTTACTTGGCTAAATTTAGCCCTTAACCACAGAGGTCTCATTAATTACAACTTGCTTGTTGTCTTTGAAGCTGTCGATAACCTTTGACCTCTTCCCATTTGTTGCTGTGAGCAGGTTTGGTCTGGTGTTCACGGAGAGTTAAAATGTATCTTATTTGCAAGGGTTTATAGGCACGTATTATATACGCGGCTTGTCAGCATGTTTTGAATGGTCAGCCACATAAGAGAAGCAATCTAGTTTTATTTTGTAAAGTGCCCGTCCTTTTTCAATAAAAGTGTCACAGTGTAATTTACGATTGCATCTCTTTACTGTTTTACCAGTGCTACTTACTTTGCATGATTTCTCAGAGCTGCAGAAGTGTGCAAGAGGAGACTGCAGAAGTCACACAAAGATTAACATTTGCTCATTGTCTTGTTTAGCAGTGCCTAAACTTAATAATGAGTCAGAGCAGATAAATCAATGAGTATGTTTTGGTTCAAGCAGAGAGGACGAAACAAATGATTTTGTGTTTTTGTTCACTCTGAGCATAGCTCTGACATCCGTGATATAACAACGCTCTGAGAGGAAAAAGAGGAAACTGTTTCTCATGTTCTGCATTCATTAGCCTACTTCTAAATCACTTGTTTTGATCCACATTAGCTGAAATGTTATGCACACAGTGTGACCTCCTTTTGTTTGAGTTAAGATTCAGCCCACGTGGAATGGAAGCTTCAGGGACTTCTACTGAATCCGTCTTCGGAAAACAGATCTTTCTGTATCCTTGAGTTTTTTTCTCTCACACTTTTACTTTCTACATCACATGACGGTTCAAAAGAAACACAAAACACAGACATGCTGTTAATATGCTTTTTGTGAATGGATCACAAAAGACTAGCTCTGGCTTCTAGCGCAGCACTAAGCGCTTCACAGTAATAACGGTGGCAGATTTGCCACTCAAAAGTTCATTGTAATCATTGAAACAATTAGTCATTGATTTCCTATAGAAGTAAAACAAAAGTAGGCTTCTCATTTCTCGCAAACAAACGGTGGATGTCGTACACTTAAATACAGACCAACACGAGCATATGTTATCATTTGTATCTAGCTAAGGATAGCCAATATTCAAGCTAAACCTCTGAGTTGGTGGAAAACTGAGTATTTCAATATTACCAGTTGCTTGTAAAAGGCACTTAAACGCGTAAATGATGGCTACACAAATGATCAAATGTTAACAGAGTGATGTTAAAGCTACAAAAAAGTAAACATCTTCACCAGCTGATAATCCATTTTGAAGACATGGAAATGAAGGAGCACTAGTGTGTATATTGATGAATTGTAGGGTATAGCTGGTAAGCCCTACTATTAGTCAAGTATTTCATATGAAACTGAAATAAAATGGATATTTGTTCTGGTATAGCTGAGGATAAGGGTAAACTGATGAGTTGCCAAATTTCTAACACAAGTTTGATGGGAGTTGTTGGAGTTAATACTTCTCAAAACTGAAGAAAGATAAGGTCACAGCCGCTAACTTTAGCCTAAACTCGGATATACTAACAACTTGGCTATCACAGGGTGGAGTCCTTAATTTATATTTTTCTATCACAAACTATCACCTAACTTGGTAATGTAGTTGGCTGATGACATGCCCCTTGCATTTGGGAAAAATATTAGGTTACTTTGAGTTAGCTAGTTAGCCAGGCACGCTAGCATATGTGACTTAGGTTGCATCTGAAACTGTTTATGCCATTCCTTAGTCTTTCACTTTTATTTTTCACCGTAATTTGTAGCAGTCCAACAAAATACTTGTGAATGTAATCAACTAAATCATGAACAAGTAAGGAGGGGATGCGAATGGCTTGAAGAAACAGCAACCTTTCACCCATGAGAAAGCAGTTTGTTCCCCATGTTAAACAAGAAGTCAACGTAGATTTAATTCTCATGTAACTTAAGTACCTCAGTTATTTTAATCCTAACCGCAATTTTTTCCTCAACCTAAACTTATAGTGTGGTTGCCTAAAGTTGTTTTTATGGGATGACAGAAGTTAATTTCTAAAACACTGAATGCATATAACTGTCACGGTCTGGGTTTTTGTGTATTGTTTCCTGTTTTATTTTGAAGTCCTTGTCTCTCATGTCCTCTATTTCCCTGCACTTCCTGTCCCTGTGATTGTCTCCCCTGTCCCTGATTGTTTCCTCCTGTGTCTAATCACCTGCACCTTCCCTTTGTATGTAAACCCTGTTTGTCTCCTGCCCCATGTCGGTTCATACTCTTTGGTTCCTGGATGATCTCCCTTCGTAGAGCCGGTTATCTTTGTGATTCCTCTGTTTTTCTGAAAGGAATAAAGTTTCTTTTTGCACTGTTGTCGGCATTTGGGTCCTCTCTCTCTGGCTACAACAGTTGTGACAGTAACAAGCAAAAACAATAATACGCATCCATATGCCTAACCACCGGTGATGTGGTTGTAAATGAAAAATAAGCCTGAAACTCTACCATTTCAGTATGTGGAGACATCCAAAGCTTTAGTTTTTAGACCAAAGTCTCTCAAACCTAGTCATAGTCACGGTGCAGTTGTGATGCTATGATTAGACAATCCCTGTTTGGGGGTTGGGTGTTGCAAACTATTAGATTGTACAAGTGGTAACACTGGTATTTGTTTTTTGCATTTTGTTGTATCTTATCTTGTTTACCTGAGCTTTTTTGGCTGTTGAAGAGTTGTTGTCAGATTCATCAGCAGTGAAGAGAAGACTACTCTTTGTTCTCACCCTCGGTCTTCCACGGAAAGACATGGCAGGGGTAAGTCCCACATCCGAGGCCGGATTGATAGTTTGACGCGATTACTGGGCAAATGGTGATGCCTCCCATCTCTCACCAAGGCTCCATTAGAGCCCGAGGGCGTAAGTCAAGGCCAAATTGAATTAGATCCTCTCAAGATGAAGTCGTTCTTGCAGTTGACCGTGTGATTAATTTCTGAAGCCCATGCAATTTGTTGACCGTTCACCGTGAACACGGATACAAACACATTCCTTGTCTTCTCTCATCAACACCAGTAATCGATGTTTATTCCTTGCAATGCCACCTTCCATTTTTCCCCTTCAATTTGAATCTAAAGTTGTTTTCATATTGCAATATCTTGAATAATGTATTTTTATTTTCATTCTCTTTATTTAAAAGCGGTGTGTACTGTGAACTGTACAGTTCAAACATAAATGTCACCATTTGATGCACTGTACTAGTTTATACCTAGTCCCTTTCGCTCAATAAATATTACTCGGCATGTCCACTTTTAGTTGAATCCGCGTTGCATCACCATAAACGCCCTGCTGTGTGTTATCAGAAGGAAATATTCAGAACCCTGCAGAGTCCCAGTCTCCATTCTTTTGACCCAGGATATGTCTCCGCTCTGTTAACTTGTCTGCGACACCTCCCTGTCACACTTTCTGCGCGGAGCGGAATGGAAGATAATTAACAGTAACGATAATGGCCACCATTTGCTGCTTCGATTAGCTTGATTTTAATCATCATTACATTGTTGTCTGGCTGTGACATGACATTTAATAGGATGTGGTGATGATAGCATTGTACATGGTGAGTGTAATGACAGTCGCTCGACAGGCCTGAGACCAGCAGCTCCTCGAGATGCCGCTCATTACTGTGACATTTTACTGGAGTTACAAAAGACCTCGGACTGCTTCTCTAGAAAACCATGAAGTTGAGTATTAATTCATTCCATCACCACATACAGAGCAGAAGTGAGCACCTGCCACTCAGTTGATCCTTCACATTCAGTAAGTTAGGGAGCCCATTGAAAGCAGGCTCTTTCCAGTCTTCATTTATCAGTTGTAATCATGACATAAGGACAAACGAGTGCACTTTTAGCCTGTCCAAATGTGTTGTTAAAAATCTCATATTTTTATAAACAAATGATATCAATATGAATCACTCAGAAAGAATAACCTATATGACAGGCTATACAGCGTTGCCTCTCCCCGTCAGTGAATATTGCCCCTTTTTTCCTCTATAAGAACTCTGAGAAGGATGGAGGTGCAGAGTTCTTCCTGGGGAGTTTTAGTACGTGAGTTTTCTTGTTTCAATACCGGGCGTCAGCCTCTAGTTCTGAAAGGCCAATGCTGAAGTGCCTTAAACTTGCATTGTCTCTACTAGTCAGCAGGGGGTGACTCCTCTGGATATACAAAAACAAGTCAGATTGTATAGAAGTTTATGAGAAAATGACCCTACTTCTCACTTGATGTATTCCCTCAATAAACATTGTAAACATGAGTTTATGGTCTCAATCTCTAGTTTTGAGACTTCTTCAATACAACATGATTGTTCATTTAGTAAATGATGGTCCATTTACTGTCAACTATACCATAAAGCAGGGTATGCTTTAGGGCGTGGCTACCATGTGATTGCCACGGCGTTGTCCAGTCTGGGAGTTAGTTGTCTGTGTTTTTGTCTTAAAACTTGAACCCTTTCACAGTGTGTTTTCAGTCCATGCAAGTTAATTGTAACATTGTGGTCGCCTAGAAATGTCCTATTCGGTGTTTGGTTGTACAGCCATGGAAGTACATCCATTGTTTCAATCGTTCTGGTTCCCCAACAAATTACAGTAGCATTGTCTAAATAATGGTGGAATGGACAAAAACTGTGTGCTATAAGTTGTTCACTTGAAGTTGTGGATGTCTCTGGAAACATGGAAGCATGCAAACCCCTTTGTGACAGCATTACCTGAATGCTTGTAGGGTATGAGCTACCTGCAGGTCTCTAGGAATTATCCTCTGTCACATACATATATTTGAACTCATATTTGTATAACTACTCTCCTCACACATATATTCTCATTCTGACATAAGCATGTACACGTATTTTTCCCTTTCATCTTTTTTTTGTGATGCATTACTTTTTATATTTGCATCATATATTTAAAATGTATCGTATCAAAACCAATGCTCTCATCTTACATCAAAAGCCTTATAAAAGTGAAAGAACCCGCACATGTGTGTAGATATACGTCTCTAATATATGACATTGATATGACATGATATCAGCCTTGAAAAAAACGTTATTAAGGAGCACACGCCTTGAGGTGTCTCACCCCGGCATACATTACTGTTCATGTTCATTTGATCTTTCACGCTTCACTTAAGGCTTACTGGCAGTGATAATTTAATAAACTAGCAAGGGCGTTTCTCCCCAAGCATCCTAAAGCGCATCTGAAGCAGTAATTTACATTGCGGCGTGTGATTAGCAGCTTGGTAATTAACAGCCAACAGTTTTGACAGCTTTATGTGTCAATAGAGAACAAGCAACTTCCTCCTTGTTCTGTTTTTTAATCAAACCGTTACACCACTTTTCCCCGGACTGTCTCATTCACCCTCAGATATGTACAGTATATGGAGTTGTTGCATAAAAAAGAATTCATCTGTAAAAGAATAAGAACATAAATGTGGAGGGATATAAAGAGTATAAAGACAAATAAATAAGTAAATACAAAAATTGTAAATAGTAAATATGGAATTAATAGGAAGAGAAATAAAATATATAATACATAAATATGTAAGACAAATAAGAAAAATTTAAATTAGCATTTATTTTCACATTGTTTTTTATTTGTGAAATATTTAAACATTTTAATTGTCATGTAATTTGTATATTTCTTTATAATTTATACATACATATATAATGTATATATAACTATATCTTATTATTTTCCAGATTTATTATTTTTATGTCACACCTATGACTCCATATTATGTATTATCTAATGATAAAATATAGCACAACATATTTATAATATGGCTATAGGTCCAAATATGTCATTTGACAAATTATATTACACCTTAACTCATAATTCACCCATAATAGGCACCAAACAGTGGCCACTGAATCAAATTGCAGAGTTAACAGTGGACGGACTGTTGATCTGTACGGATCTCCCCCATGTGAACCGAGGATTAATTACACAGTTTAACGTTAACCCTTACAGTGTGAAATATAGTTTAGCTGAAGATCGTTATCAGTCCATTTTCAGTAAAATATGCCATCAAGACATCATTTATTGCTTTTCTAGTCGACGATCTCTGATAATGTTACATTATAAACAACCAATCTCTGTTTAAATTGACAGGAGAACAAAGGTTCCGTTCGGTTACATTATGATGCGTTCAGGCTCTGTTCAGTGAAAATTAGTATTGGGGGAAGGTAAATTCTCACGTTACCATGATGTGTCTATATGTACTCTGTTAAATGTAGTGTTGGTGAGAAACTTGAATAAATCCAGTTGTTTGATGGAAATGTTTTCACAACAACATAAATAGATATTAGAGATGAATTATGGGCTGTTTACACTGAACTCTAAATAGCTTAGAATATATTATTAAAGTTGCTCATCACAACGTTTGTATTAATCCATAAAAATACAATCTTTTATTTCCTCATCATTTGAATTGTGTGTTCCGTGATACAATCCGAACCGCAGGCTTCGTGGTCCGTTGCACCACTAATAGTTGCATGTCCAGTAACTGCCTGAGATGAGGTTGAGCTGTTTCTGAGCTTGAGAATGTGACCAGGAAGAACCCAGTCCCACGCTCAATCTCACACATCAACCACAGGCAGTGGCTTCCAATCAAACACCTGGCCTGCAGGTCAAAGGCGGTCGTCTGTGAGAACACAAGCTGTGGATGAAACGCAATACAAAATACCAAGCAAGTTTTGGATCTGTGGCGTGAGATCGGAGAGCCCAGCCATTTCGGTGCACCACACCGTAGACGGGGTCATCTCCATGCGTAGAGACCCGACGATGAATTATTCAGGTGTGCCTTTGGCCTGATGCGAACCGTGATGAAAGTCGATTTTAGATTAACAATATGTCGACACTGTCCTTTTGCGCTGAAGCAGAGGTCCTGTGGGACATGTGGGGCAGGCCTCTTTAGGTGAAAACACAGTGCCCTCTGTTGGTCCAGAAACATTCACTGGCTCCAGAATGTGACACACACACACACACACACACACACTCCAGGTCACACAAGTCTCAAAGTATACAATCTTCCTCATACCATTCTGAAAAACTCATGTAGCCATTCACTCAAATGATAATATCAGTGACAAGGCAGGGTCACCCTGGTCAATTTGCCGTGTCGCTTTCTGATTACGTTAATGTACAATTTAATTTTGCGCACTTTACATGCCAAAGATTCTTTTACTTGAAGTCTAGACTAAATGTCTGTCAGCTAGGGGTGTAAGAATTATTGACAAATATGTATGTTATGACTTTATGGGTTAACTGGCCAACTTTTTCAGGAAGCAAAGTTTTAACTGCCCAACTTTTTCAGGAAGCAAAGTTTTCCAGGAAGCTCAGGTGCTCATTCATACATAAATGTGTATAAAGTATATAAAGTGAAAGCGGTGAAATGGTTATTGATGATTCAATTTGAAGGGGAACAGGCCAGAGGTGATTTATTATAAAGGTAGGTGGATATATATATATATTTACCTCTTGGAGACAGCATACACAAGCTGTAAACATAACATTGACATATAGAGAATGAATAAGTAAATACAAAATGATTTATGTATATATTATTTAGATATATATTTTATTATATGATATAACTTCAGTATGTTAAGATCTTTAAGCAACAATATTATTTTTTTATTTGGCCACTTGGGGACAACAAGCTAAATAAGTAAAGTAAATAAATAATTAATAAAAAAATGTGGAAAGATAAAGATAAATTCTGCGTAGAAAATAAATAAAAGAATAAATAAATAAATGTAAAAAATAGTTAAACTAGTTATTTACATATTTTTTTAGAGATACATTTATTTTGGATTATTGACAAACATATGATGACTTCTTGGGGATGTAGAGTTTCCTGGAAGCTCCTGTGCTCATTTAACAAGGCTGCTTAAAAACAACAATAATAGATAGTTTTTTCTGGTCCTTGGGGGAAAGCTGTAAACAAGCAGTAAACACAACATTGACATGTTGTCACGTAGGAAAAGATTGGAAGCTGAGCTCTAATGAGGCGGGCTCAACATGAAGGTGCCGTTCGGGGCAGGCTGGAGGAGTTTTGTTGAGGCTCTGCAGCCGGTGTGTGGCAGGACAGCCTGAGGAGGGAGACAGTGACCACCGAGAAGGGGAGTGGCTCTCTGACAACTTTTCACACACGTTGGCCCGCCAGCAGTCACACACAGTCACTCCATTACTGCTGCTCACTCACTCCTGGCCTCGCTGCTGCACAGAAGTGATTAACAAACTGATGAGACAATCTGCAAAATGGCCTTCGTCACACAGAACTCACGCTCGATAAGTGGCCGTATCATGTACAGCACTGGGCGATCTTGTGATTGAATTGCCACTTCATAGCCTCTTTTCCCATCCTACTTCATGTGTTTGCCCAATTGCAAGCAGGGTACTGCAGTTATTGGAGTGATGTGTTTGTGTGTTGTGTTGTTTTGAGCCCGAGGCTTTCTTTTTCTTTCTCTCTAAGGAAGAGCCTCCTTTTCTGGGCCCGACGCCGTAGCAATATCCACAGAACCTAAACACCTCCTCCAACCCTATACCAGCTACCTCTCTGGCTGAGCAGATTTACTAAATGATTAATTTAGTGCTATTTGTGATATTATGTTTTGTGATACTGTATCAATTCTCAAAAACACTATTGATTTGGAAATAATAGTTTACATGCAAAGGTGAAGTCAGTCATACTTTTGAGCATACAATGGCGTTTCCTTTATACTATGAAAGTTTTCCTAAAGTTGGATAAAAGAAATCCCAATATATTGTGATGCGATACATAACGCATATCGTCAGATTCTTGCCAAATCACAGCCGTAGCCTCAGTGTCCCATAGTTCTAATGTACCATGTGTGGTAAACTAGGTCCAAAGTTCATTCTGCTCAGAAAGGTACAAGAAAATAAGAGTCAATACTCTCATTTCAAGTATTTTGGAATTAGATTGCAATCTTTCCATTACACACAAGAGATGTTTTACTTGGAGAACGGACCGGAAACAGACCTGCTTGAATATTATCCCTGCAGACATGTCCAGCAGTCCTTATGAACTTCGCTCCTCATGCTATAAGCCAGTTACATAACGGACCATGAGGCTCACTCGGCCTGAGGATTAGAGGTGGTGGGGAAATCTCTCGGCAAGAGACGGCGTGTGCTGCCTAGTGACGTTGGGTCTACTCTCCTTGCTCACCACAACCAGTATCCATGGGTTCCTTGGAACAAGCTGGTTTCCATATGTACGGTCTGTCTTCCTGTCCAGTCTTAGCTGTTTGTGCCAGGCCTTTTTGCGAATGGTAGGATCTCGCACTGGGAGGCTTCTGCCCGATTCCAGACTATTGATGATATCCTCCCTTAGCACTGTGCCCAGGCACCTGTCAGTCGTAGCAGACAGCCATAGTCGCCTAGTCTCTAAATATGCATGATGTTTGTACTGTAGAAGCAGGAGGCAGGCCCCTTGGGTTTTTTACTCATCTCCTGTCCAGATCAAATCAAAAGTTTGGCAAATCGAAATGTACACCATGCACGACCGATCTAGCACTATAAATCAAACTGACAAACTTGCCCCCCTGTACATTTTCTCCCTGGCTGTGAGCACACTGAAAACAACTAGATCATTCGCTAAGGCTAGACAGATCACCGAGGGAAAGGGACTCGCCGACTTGCACCTGCAAGGCGGTTATCTCTCCGGTTTGTGTTCGAGTGGAGTGGGACTGAATGTCATTAAGTCTCCAGAGAGGGTAAGGATCGGACGCTTTCAGCTATCGCTATTGTCATGACTGCTGTAAAGGCCTCGACTGTGATTGATGTTTCAGCACCTCCGTCCGCCTCGCCTCTTGTCACGGCGCAAAGGTTTCAGCCAGCACGTATTCCTGTGAGGGACGCGCAGCATGCAAAGCCCATTCGGCAGGACATGTTAGCTGCTGCTTTTTTATTTCGCCGTTCGTCAATGACCGCCACCTTCATATTTCCAGTTTTTGTTTGTATCTCCTTGATTAGGTGACGACAACGTTGTTGTTGTTGTTGTTGTTGTGCGGCATGTGTGGTAGAAATGTTACCGGTGCATCCTTTAACCAGCAGCTGCTCATCTGCTCGCTTGACACATTTTTAACTCGAGAGAAAAAGGTAATCGCACTGCAAACAAAGAAAATGCCCTCTTTTCTTGAGGGACTCTAGAGTGTCATTCAGCTGAGTTGCTCCTCTTTGATAATGCTTTTTTACAAGTGACAAGGTAACAACAGTTTATTTCTACTGAGACAGGTCCATTAACGGACACTGAGGCACTTTGCCATTTAAAATGGGGCTTTTGGCCTGTGTCTTGGTGTTGATGGTTACCCTACTTTGCAGGCAGGGGTTGGAATTTGGTACTCGAAAAAAAAACTCCTGTTAAAGAAGACAATTGTCTGTTGCTGAAGAGCTGAATCACCACAGAAAACCCTCCATGCAATTCTAAACCTTAGTAGCTGGGCTGTTTCACTTCAGGACAGATCAGTAATTATATATACAATTAGGGGTGTTCAGATTATATAAACAGGGGTTAAGTTTTAGCCCAAAACATGGTTACATTGTGTTCATGAGTGGGAAGTAGGTGAGGGATCATGTCTTCATGATGGTGATCCCAATAGCTATAGCCTACAGTTGTGCCCAAACGAGATGTTACGACCACCGAAAGGGCCCCAAGACAATTAAGAGTACTGCTGTACTGAGGCCCAGCGGAGCTTTGAGATCAAAGTCAGCATGCTAACAGGATCACAATGAAAATGCTAACATGAAGATATTTAGCTGATATAATTGTTATCATCCTCAACTTTAGCTTAGCATGTTAGCATGCTTACATTAGCAAATTAGCGCTTAACGCAACATACAGTTGATGGGAAGTTAAGTTTTGAATGGATGAACCAAGGTATTGGACAAACCGGAAATGTTGAATTAATCATGGAGTCTTGGGTTGTTGTTACATGTCATCCTGAAGAGAATGTCAATGTTGATGCATCAAATAGATATGTCACTTATGACTACAGATATCAACCTCTTAGTGGTGCTAGAGGTAAAGTCACCAAAGTCATCCTCAGAGGACCATGAATGTCCGTACAAATGTCATGTAAAGCCATCAAAGAGTTGTTGAGATATATCAGTCTGGACCAAAGTGGTCCAAAAGAGCGGCTTTGCTTGCATGGCTAAAACATTTCTAAAACAGTTTTTCTTTTTATATTCTGTCAAAAACAGTAGCCACTACTCGCTATGCATATTTAAAGCACAATATGAGTCCTACTAAATGCCCTCATACGTATGGTTTTCTGCTGGTTTCTGGGGTTTGGTTACTCTTTAATGTCGTCTCTGCTGACTGAAACTCGACTGCCAGTATTATTAAATATGATTAGGCCTTCACCTGCAGACTCATGTTCACAGTGGTCCATTAGCTGCAGAGGACTCATCTGCTCTGGATGAGAAGCACGGAGCGGATTGGATTCCCTCACGCCTTTCCTTCCGTGGACCTGCCCTCAACACAGCCGGTGGTTTCCATAGAGACCATCGGGCCAATCCCCTCTCCCCCTCTCAGTACAGTAGTACAGCGAGCCGTTGCATGGTCCCTTTTTACAAAGAGATCATCCTTGTTTGGTCGACACCCTCTCTGTGCATGTGTGAGAGCTAGGGAAATATTTATTTTAAATGTTATGTTGTGTAGTAGAAATGCATTGTGTCTTTAAATCTGGGTTTGTTTTGGATTGGATTCATAAAAGTCACAGCCAATTGAGCTGGAAGAAAATCGTGTACAGAGTGAGTATTTTCACTCCCTTTTGTTTTGCAAAACACAAATGGATATTGACCATATGATTAAGTAGACTAAATGGGTATACAGGACAAGACTATGTCCATAGATATAGATTAAATAGGTTAAATCCATAAATCCATCAGAGTGCTTGTGCTGCGGCAGCGGCTAATGAGATGTGTGGCTGGCACCGGGTACATCATGAGACGGCTGTATGTGAGCCCATCATCTCCAATGTGTCCAAGCTTGAACGAGCAGCACTGTGTGTGTGTGTGTGTGTGTGTGTGTGTGTGTGTGTGTGTGTGTGTGTGTGTGTGTGTGTGTGTGTGTGTGTGTGTGTGTGTGTGTGTGTGTGTGTGTGTGTGTGTGTGGGTGGGTGGGTGGGTGGGTGTAGGTGGGTGGGTGGGTGGGTGGGTGTAGGTGGGTGTGTGCGAGTAGGTGGGTGACTGAGGGAGCTTTAACTGTATAACAGTCAGTGTTTGCCTCAGCTTTCTGCTCTCTTGCTCCCTGCAGACCAGACACAGAAGTCCCCAGCTCTGCCATGACTCACAGACGCCACCATCACTTGTAAGTACTTGTGTAAATGTTGCATGCTGGGGGATTTCAAGGAATGAGGTGGTAGTTGAGGAAAATCCGCGAGATTTGCCAGCAAAAACTTGCTGGCTAAATGTATATAATATATGTGTGTATATATATATATATATATATATATATATATATATATATATATATATATATATATATATATATATAAAATGTTTCTTATTTACTAGCTATTTATGTGGTGATTTAATCGAAAAGGATTTGCGACAGGTTTTTTGATGTGTGTGCCGGTCTGTGCACGTGCATGTACTTTTTGTGTGTTTGCGCGTGCGCGCATGTTGCTATTGTATCGATGCTACCATGGACTCCACACAGACTTTTTCTGCTGCACCAACAAGAAGTAAAAGGTTGACGGAATTTGCAGAGCTCTGATGATGTCACACCGGCTGAGCTATTTTTAGAAAGGGGTCTGAAGAAGGCAGGCTCTCTCTCCCTCATCTTTTCCTAGAGTGTTATTATTATTCAAAGCCTTTCCTCGGAGCGTCCTCTTCTCTCAGCCCGTTTAATCTCACTGTTTTGGTCAATTTGGATCCCTCCACTTGGAGCCTGTCACGGTAGTTGGGCTGCTACATGCATACACATAGTCACTTTGAGGATGTTTTCTCCTCAACACACAAACACAATAGAATTTTGTGAAGCAGTAATTACATGACTCAGGGATAAAGCAGTAAAAGATTCTCATAGAAGATGTCATGATCTGTTTTACAGAAAACATACATCATTTCCTGCAGGATAACAACTCCTGAAATGTTTTGCTAAGATTAATGACTATTGCTTCTAGCTATACTAATATTAATGAAGGTGATCAATATTAATGAGGAATCTGCAAAAAAAACTAATTATTCATGAATTCAAGATGGAGTGTGCACTTACTGTGTACTGGAGGATTTATGTAGAGTTTCATGCATCAGGCTTATATGCAACCCAGTCACCAGAACTGATGTTGGCATTGAACATTTCTGCAAACCTCGGGATATGTTGAATGTCGAAGTTTCTGAATGAAAACTACGTTTCATAAGCATGTTTGACATCAGTGATCAAATAACAACCGCTGTTAGCGAACTTGCTTACGTAACAAGCGACAATAGTATGTTACGACATACTGCAACAGCCATAACAACGTAACTAGTGTAAATAAGAAACAACCGCCTTTAGCTGACTATTATGCAACAACCTTAACAACATAACTAGTGTAAATAAAGAACAACCGCCCTTGAGGGACTTTCTTTCATAATGTTATGTAACAAATATAACAACGTAAAGCAACAATGTAAAAAGCATTAATAATATACTAGATCGCAGATTTTTAAGTTACTTAACAACGCTGCACAACAAGTTACGTTAAGTCAACGTTCATTCTTTGTTTCACATTGGACACAACCAGCAGTCTCCCTGGTGAAATTCCGGTGTTTGTTTGACTCGTCAACCACTCGAGTGGAGTTGTACTCATTATTTTACCACATAATTTTCAATATTGCCAGCATGACCTACCGCTGCTGTTGATTGAATGTACAAAACATGACAAACAACTTTGACAGTCAACATATCCATTCATTTCAAGAAGGTACCATGCAAGCATATTTTATTGTCGCCAGGGCTTCTTATACAATATTGTACTGCGCATTATTTAAAGTGACTGTGTTGGGAAGCCGTGCTGTATCAGTCTCAGTGGTACCAGGCAGCAGGCGAGTCACACAAAAGTCATACTTTCTGCTTTCTGCTCACTGGTGCGGGATTGCATAAGAAAGAAGGAGCCTCCATCTGTTCCACTAAGGGCATGCCTGCGCTAAGCAGGGTTTTCATCATATTACCCAGCAGCCCCTCCCCCCCCTTTCCCCCTCCCCGGGTCAGGGCACAGATGCAACGCCAGGGCATGTTCAGAGCCGGGGATCGACTGCCACGGCCGATCATGTGATCGACCCCAGTTCAAGGTCGCTGGTGGGTCTGCTTCACAGCGCTGGGATTCCTGAAGTGCCCTGACTGATCACATGGTCGCCGAAGAATCCGGCATTATGAAAGTGTGTCATAATAAATGTTGGTTTTACTTATTTATGGTATTTATGGTCTAGTTTTAACCAATCTTGGAGAATAGAAAGGACCTCCATATATACAAAGCTGATGTGTCTTGTCCAACTAATTAGAGGCGGCAAGGCCAAGTGACTGCTGCTCCTAAGTAGATCATGACGTGTTTGTTGCTGTCTTTCTCATGAGGACACATTTATATGTAGCTTACAACTGCTGGCTGGATCCATTTCTGGCACTTATGATGTTTTTTTTTGTACTCAAGATTCAATCAAGAGTGTCTTTGTCTTGTTTTTGGGAGACTTGCTGCCCCGGTCTTTGACTGGCTGTAATCAGCTTTTCATCCATTTTGCTCTTGCTAGACCGAGGAGTCCAGAATTAATCCAATCTGTAGTGACACAAGGAAGTGTGGAAATCAGATTGAGGATACTCTTCTCTCCTGTCGAGCTTGCAGAGTGCATATCTGTAGCAAATAACTGGACCTGTAATGACTTGCTGTGTCTTCACAGCAATACCAATCGATAACACAATACTGTGTTGCAAGTAAAAAGCCTTGTATTTCCACCGAAAGTCGTCATATTTATGTATCGATCAATCTTTCAAACGATGAATAAGGGTTTGGTTTATAGACTGTTGCTTCAGAGTTTCTAATGTTAAAGTACTGATTCAAACAAACGATTAGTTTCACTGTAGGATGAAAACCTTGCCTCTCCAGTTTTGTAGTTATTCACGCTTTTCAGACAAAAATAAGGGATAAAAGAATATTTGAGTTTTACCTGATGAAGAATGTATTCTTTTGTAATTTTATATTTCTGTTAGGTAGAGATGTGTACTTAAAGTGAGATTAACTTTTAAAAAAAAAGAAATATGGTAACACATTCCTCATCTTCCAAATAAAAAGTTTATAGTGGCTAAAGTTTGCTGATGTTAGCAACATTTATATAGATATTGCTCTGCTCTGACATCACTGAGTCAGTTTATATTTGCTGCTTCTAACCATATGTTTTGGATCATAGTCCGCCGATTTGAAACTATACATGTGAAAGAAACACAGGACTTTCACCCTATGTATGTCTTTTGTGAAACCAAAAGTCGGTGGAAACTTATTTCAAGTTACGTCCTTAATTTAAATAGCGTAACAAATTCGCTGATTTTAAACCAAACCCAAGCATATAGCTGTGTTGCCTAAACATAACCATGTAGTTGCGTTGCTGTTTTGCTTTGTTTCTTTTCACAACGTTAACCACGTGTTTAAAGTTGCGAATATTATCCGGGGGAAAGCATGTTTCCCTCTCGAAACGTAGTTTAGGATGCAGCTTAGTTGTGTGGGAACATAACTGTGTCGGAGACAGGGTTGCAAAAGGCAAAACACTGGAAAGCCAAATCTTTGAACTAGTTGTCAATTGACTTATCTGGTTATATAAAGGTAAACAACACTATAAGATTCAATGAACTATAATTTGCTAAAAGCTTATGGGGCTTTGTTTGCCAGTTAATAATTCTCTGGTGGTTCATCACTATGATTATCTGCAATTTGAAAGGGGTCAGTCATTCGATCTGTTGTTGGTAATAAGATATTGAGTACTGCAGCTGTAGCTAGACTTCTTGAAGAAAAGGACCCTCTGATCCTAACGTCGTGAGTTTGCGATACAAAGTGTCTACCAGCTACATTTCGTGGTGCAGTCACGTGGTTATTTCAGGGTGCAGTGCGCCACAAGGCGTTGAGGTAATTAATGTGTAAGTGCTCTTCAGAGAAGTACTTAACAATTAGACTTGAACGGCTGTTAATTATTGAGAAACAGCTGTCAGATTGGGAATGGCGTGGATGTGGTTAATACAGGGCGATGCCATTCATCTTCCCGTGCTTCTTAACTGTGTTTGTCGACAGTGGCTTCATAGGCTCCACATACATCACTCACCATGACAGCGATATCAAATAAAGCAGCTGGAGCTGCAGTCCGAGATGGATTGATTGGACTTTATTGGAAACTTTGTCGTCAGCATATTCATACAGAGCGCATTGCAGGACCTGTTTGTTATCAACATTGTTCCCAGTCTACTGTCACTACAAATCCAGCCACCGACGTCTGCCCACTTTTCAATAATGAATGGGGCCGCTGAAATATTAAGGCGCTCGCTGTGCAACTTCACATCTTGAAAGACGACCGTGTCAAACTGTCTTTATGCATTGCATTAAACTGTCGAGTGTCAGTGTAAATCGTAATTGCTGCTTTCTACCTCCACGGCCCATCCTCGCTGTTGTTTGTAACGCCACATAAACAAAGCCAGAGGGCCAAAAAGAAACAAATTAGCCTCGCTGATTTAGGAAGGAGATCTGCATGCGTTTATTAGTATGCAGCGGTTGGTTTGTTGTTGGTCGCGGTGATATAAGAGCCCTGCACCATATGGGGGGGGGGGGGCACGGCTGTTTCCAGCAGGTCGGCACCATCAGTACAACTAGAGGTGTTGCAGCTAATTACCAGTGACCTCACACAAGCGTCGTCATCGCCATAAATGGGGAGGCCATAAATAGATCGTTTTTGTAATACATTTTTTTTTTATTCCCTCTCTCGTGCAACCGCTGTTTGTGTTGACTTGATCTGATTGTAAAGTCTCTTTCATGGCAGCGCAGCCGAGAGTAGCGGAGATCAAAGCGGCCTCGCTCTCCCATAAATCTGCACAGAGGCGAATTTCGGCCGGCCGGTAGTGCCGCGCCAAAGCTGTATACCTGCACAGCACACATGCGCACACACACACACACACACACGCACACACACGCACGCACGCACGCAGTTTGTTACAGCTCTGTCACAGAGCAGGCTGTCTAGTTCAAATGGCAGTTAGCATTATGAGCCATACACATCCTCAGTTGTGCAGCGTCTCAGCCTGCCCGTGCCTTTGTCCTTTATCTCTTAACAGCAGATTTTATATTTTTTTGACAGAGATAGAGTCCTCTGCTTGATTAGGTTTTGCAGCTAATCTAGACGCGGGGCATTTCCTATCATCTGATGATTATCACCGGCTGTGATACTGCTCTCAGGTGCTGGTAAAAAAAAACAAAAAAAAACAGCCTGACATTTGGTACTTCCAAGTTGGCTGCCAGCCTCTGCAGGTTTGCAATCTCGAAATAAAGCCACATTTTATATTGATGTGAACATAGGTTGCTATCGGCATGCTCTGCTAACCTCTGACTTGGGGATTATTAACTGTACCGTGTCTCCCTTTTTAACTCAGCAGTGTGTCTCACCCAGTCATGTAATCATGTCCGGTAATAATAAGTCATAAAAACCCAATAATAATAAATACAAATAACTCGACCAATAACAGTGCAACACATTTCAAGTGGAGATGAAGTCAGTGTTCATCTCCAAGACGATGGCAGCACAGGGCTTCTGCCGTCGTCTTGGAGATGAAAACAGACTAAAATCCCAGTCAAAACCTTGCAGACATAAATTGATTTTGTCAGCAGAGACCACAACTTTGGTCCTATCGAATCTTTCTGCGTGCGGAGGAATTTGGAAAAGAGCTGCCTGACTGCTTAGTAGCTGTAGGCCAGTCATGTGGGTGTGATGCAAAAATATTTTCTCTGCATACAAAATACTGTTTCCATCGAAGAAATCTTTAAGTTTTCAGTGTTTTTTTTAGCTTTTCTTTCACTGAAAATCGCTGCCTGTTGCATATGAATACAACGCTATAAGAATGGCAAAATTAAACTAGAACAGGAAAGTAAAGATAAACAATAAGCTTAAACTAACTATAAAGCATGTAAGAATATCAGTTATGGCGGATCAAAACTGAGACATTTTTCCTGGCAGGGATGTTGGAACTATTTTCTGGGAGGAAGTGTTCAAATAGCTGTCAAACACAGCAGTAGTGATGAGACAGAGCGATCAATGAGCATGACCCAAGGCTTTCATCTCCAACAATTTGAGCACTTAACAACTATAGGAAAACTATAAAGTAAGATTTTGAGGTTTTTAAAGCATCTTTATTATAATGAAATGGTTCATATCAAAGAAGCTCATGAAGGTCATGAAACCTACATGAACATTTATTCATTTTTTAAAATCAAAAGTCATTAGATAAATCAATTATGTGTAGCCTCTTTGAGCGATAACGATGTATAACTCATTTGTGATTTCTTACTAACTCTATCATCTACTTTGCATTTTACCTGCATCGACCGAAGTGAGCTGTCACATGTGTGTGCGGTTTATGTAACTCAAATCCAGTCCTGCAATGGCCTTTTACAAGTTGGCAGGAATACTTTTTTGTGAGTGCTCTAATGGCTGTATACTTGAAACAGTAGCCTTATGTTGTTATTTGTCCTTTCTGAGGCTGTTGCATATTCATGCTTGGCGTCGGGCCGGTATTTGTCTGACAGTATAGTGTTGCAGTCAGGATGGAGTGACATCCTGTCAATATTACTCTTATTTCCAACGTATCTGCAATCTGGGCAGTGAAACCTGATCTATATATTTGCCATGTGAGTCAGTCCTCTGTGTATTTGCTGTGATTTAGTTTATGCTTTATGGTCTGAAAGGGGTTTTGACTCTACTAGTACGGAGTGTTTTGTTTCTGCAGGTCCGGGCTGAGGCGGGGCACACTGCGCAACCTCCTGCAGTCTTCCCTGTCATTAAATGTGCTCAAAGGGATGATTGATAAAACATCAGTGTGATGGACGGATAGAAGATGGATTAATAATTGGATGAATTAATGAAAAGATGGACAGACAGACAGACAGACAGATTTTTTACCATCTTGTGTCACCATTTCAAAGAAGTCCAAGATGTAAAAAGTGCACCTCTTCTCAGTATGGGCCTTAGGGGGTTAAAACAAGGCCTAACAATATTGTTGATGTGTTTTGGAGCACACTCTTAAAAGGCTGTCAACAGAAGAGAGCTTGAACAGTAGGGATCCTCTGACATTCTGCTTCACCTTTCATCTTGTTTGTGGTGTTGGTGCGAACAGACTTGCCAAACAAAAGTGGTTCAAAAGACAGAAGTGAGGACGAAGTGAGGCTCCGGTTCTACCAGCCCAAGGGCCAAGGCAATGGAAACGGTCAAATACGCTAACGGTGATCTCTCAACAGGTTGTACTTTCTACTCAATTACATGAAGCTAACAGCTTCTAGTTACTTTGGGGCATCATCCCCTGTTGCCACATTTCAGCAGTCATCAATAATTGCTCCGATAAACATACTGAATGAATAATAATCTGCTTATAGCACTGTATAATTGTAGTTATAAGCACTCATAAACATTCATAATGCTTTAGAAGAATAGTATAAAGCCTTGAGTATCATCATACTTCACGAATGCCATTGTATTCTGCAAGCATGAGTTTATTATAATTCCATAATTCTAATAGTTGTAAAATATTATAATCTTTTAATAATATATCATAAGCAATTTTTTAATGCATTCTAATAAATGTATCTGACTTTTTGCTTTAAGTAAAGTGAGCAAATATATAATTAAATCTAAACTTTCCTTTACAAGCAATGACCCCTTAATGTAACCACACTATAATTAATAAAAACAGTGATTATAATGCATTATTAAAATCGTGAACTCATTATAACTATGGGAATTGTAATACACTATGATCCTATTAACAGAAATGTTGTGATACTTGACCTAATAGATCACTATAACATTATTATTGTTATAAGCATATACATGAATGCCTATAGCTAAGATTATAGAGTGTTCTATGCAAATTATAAGGCATTATAAATATGTTAAAAATGCATTATCGACATACAAATGATCACATATGTAATGCTACAGCACTACTTTTGTACTTTAAAAGGATTTGAGTACTTCTTCCACCACCGCTAACAGCTCCATGTGCGTTAAGTCACTTCATAATCATCTGCTCATACCGTCGACCTGCTCAAACCATCAGCGACAGTGGTAGTTGCGGTTGATAAATGCCACCATTCATTTGAAGAGCATTCTTCTTCTTCAAATGACTGGCTCGTCACTGATATTCAGCACCGCCCGTGTCAGTGTTAAGGGCGGAATTCCACCAGAGGGAGCACAGCCCTTTGGGCTCTACTCGTGTGCTCCGCGGTCCAGATGATGAGAAAGCTGCTAAAACAGACAATTATATGTTGACTCAGGTCCAGCTGCTCATTAAAAGGCAATCTCTGGGAATTAATTCACTGTTTTGTCATAAAAGTATTATTTTTCTCAGTTTTAGTTTACATTTGTTCAAACATGGTCAAAACTGACACAAACGTGTAAAGTTAAAGATTGCGATAAATAATAATAAAGGGGCATTAGTACAGTATTTAAGCCACATTCTCTCAATGATTCACCTTTGTGGAAAATCACTGTGCTTCCTTGCTATTAAGTATTAATCGCTAAGTTGAAGTGAAAAGCATGATAAGGATCCGTAAGTTTCATTCATCTTTTTGTTAGAACATATCCTAACTATTCTCAAACCAGTTTTCAAAGCTCTTAATATCATTTGGGTTGATTTTGAAAAGAAGGAGCATAGACTTGTTGTTAGTGTAACAACAAGTATTTGAATAATAAATTAAGCGACCAGCAGAAATCACCATGTATTTTGATAACTGATCATTTCAGTCTGAGAATGGACAAACTACGACCCGCTGATCATTTTTTAGAGATGCAGTGACTTTTTTAAAGATAAACTATAGATAGATAGAAATATGTATATATAAATATGGCTTGACATACATTTAGTGAAATTCTCCATGTCTTGGCACAGACACCAATAATGTCTTCGTTCTATGTGTTACATCTGAATATTAAACTTAAAGATGTACATCTTACGTTTACATTTGCATCTTAATATTTTAATACGGACCTCAGGCCATGAACAGAAACCAATATTAGGCAACTTCTGCCTGTTTCAACATTCCTTATTAACATATTTGTACGTGACATAATATTGTTTCAACTAGGCTTTTAGGTCATGCGCTGTATGAGAGTTTTAGAATAATTAAATTCATTTAAATAACATTTACATACAAGCGTATGCAGAAATACTTTTTATTTGTGCACGCCAATGTCAAAAAGCACACTGCGTTGTTATTTTGACAGAAAATGAATTTTATGGTCCAATAAAAAAATAGCCTGTGACTCCATGGATATCCTGAATCTTTTTTTTTTTGCCTGATCAGTTATCGAGGCAAAAAATATAAACGTGTTTTGGTTCCAGCTTAAAAAATGCGAGCATTTACTAACGCTCCCTGTTTTGTATCATTGTAAATGTACCAGTACGCGGCAGCTCTTCCTGGACTCGCCAGTGTGAAGTCAGGACCGGCTACAAAGAGCTGCGTTGTAAGCTTCTGTCTTCGATCCCAGAGACCTTAGGGACAATGGCTCAATCCTCGGCAGGGCGGAGCCTGAAGCTGAGGGAGATAGCCATCAATCAGGGTCCAATTTGAGTCATGTGAGGACGTCATGTACTCGTCACTCCTCCTCAGACCTCAGCTGGCCCCACAATAGCTTCAATTACACGCACGGGGCGGTTCCCCCCGGATAGCGGCAGGCCCATGGGAGCTGTTAGATCCGCGGGCAATGTTCATCGGTTCCCTGAGCTTGGAGGGTGGAGAGGTGGCGATAAGGCTGGCCCTGGCCATTTATCACTCCCCCGATACGTAGTGGGGGATATACGCAGCATTAATGCGCAGCAGGCGAGGGAGGCCTTTAATGAACCCTGGAGGGGGGAGCGGGTCAAGGCGGGGGGGACTCCACCCTCGCATAACCCCCGAAGGAAGAAGGCATCAAACCCCGTATCTCGATCGTATCTCGAAACATTTCTCGACTTCCTTCTCAACTCGCACAAAAAGCTGTTTCCAATCGGCGCCCATCTGAGACCTGAATCTGTTGAGAGCAAATGTAGGTCACATGGTAAACTGTTAAGTTTCCATGAGAATAAACAAGATAATGGGATCCGTTCTGCCGACTGAATCAGCAGAACAGTGTGGCTGCCGGCGCAGTCAGTCGCCTCAAAGGTTTTTTTATTCTTTTTATTTTCAAGGAAATACAAACCGCTGTATTTTTCTAAGAATCAGCTCGGGCGGATGTGGGGTTGGAAACGTGTTCTACAAACAGCACTAGCATGTGCGTGTATGATGTGTGAGGAAGAATGACTTTATTATTCTGGGTTTAAATTGGGAGAGGGCTCAAAGGTTACAAAATCTAAGTAAATAAGAAATTATTTTCACAACTTTTTCTTTGCGTAAACCTCTCCCTAACGGCCATTTCCTCAGCCCAGCTGGTGTTTAGATGTGGGGCCAGTTTCTGGACCTTGTGTGTGTGTAGGTGGTTGTCACTTTCAACTAATGCTGAGATGTGTTCCTCACGCGTCCATGCTACAGGCTCTTTTTTTTCTTTTTTCGTTTGTTGAGTTCACACTGTGAAAAATATGTGCAAAACATCTTACCTAACTATAAGGCAAGGACTCTGTGTCTGTCTGTGTGTTCTTCTCATAACTCGAGAGCTGTTCATCCGATCCACACTCGGTAGTGTGGATTGATGGGGATCCAAAGACGTGCAGGGTTGAAGTTTTTTTTTTCTTCATTTGTTGCATTCATTTCCTTTTTATTTTAAGTGTGAGAGAGACTGACAGAGAAGAGAGAGGGCTGGACTTGTGGCAGTAAGGACTCTTTCATGGTACTCGCTCTATCCGGTTGAAAAAAAACTGCTGTGACATCGGCCTGTTTCTGATTGCCATTCCCCCGAACAGGCATTGCTCGAGTTTGTTGAAAGTGGGCCGTTTTTAGGGAAATCAACTTAGGTTCCATTCTCATGTTCTCATGTTTGCATCCATTGTAATAATATTGCGGATTCCAGCAAGACCAATGTCGATTGGGTCAAATTGCATTCTCAAAAGGTAACTTTTCAAACTTCATTGTCAACAGTGTCCTGTTTATGTGGTCTGTCCGTGATACACGATGGGTTTAAAGGGGATATTTAGCAGATTTGGAACATTAATATAGCAGCAAACAACAATTTCCGGAGAATGTGTTGTAATCAAAGCTTCTCTGCTCTTTCTTTTGGTTGCCGAGCCGGACACGCCAACACATCCGATGTGAGACCACGGCCATGGCGATTCTGAAATCCGATCTGTTAATACCCGCTGCCCACATTGTTTTTGCTTTGCAGCGATACCGACGTAGGCTACGCTGGCGACATGGCTTTTTAATGATCGCTTCTAACCGCTGTTGAAACGATCGACAATCGGTCAATCGCGCTGTCAAGGTGTGGCGGTAGAAAGTCGCTTAGTTTGTCTGCCGTGATTGGAGGATGCTAATTTACATTGTGAAGGGGACACAGTGTTTTATGTTTTTTGTTGTTCTAAAATCAATCTGTATTTCCTTCAAAAAATTATTTGAGCTGGCAGTCTGAACGAAAAGTGTGATCTCCCACAGGGCATTGTACAGTAAAAGCTGTCAGAGTGAGTTCAGATGAAGGCAACCTTTCAACATGTTCTTCAAAAGATACCGAGCCGCTGCTGACCATTTTGCAAATACTGGAATTTTCTATAAAATGAACAGAAATCTGACACCCTGCAATAACCGGCTGAACTACACATTAACACTGTTCGTCTTCCTAAATGTATAGTGCATCTTGGGAGTCGTTATCTTTATTACAAAATTAATAGGACAGTCCTAGTGCTGGTTGTTAGTCCCTGGCCCTGCTGGAGCGAGGTAATGATTCGCTGACCTAAGACGGTCAAAGCCTGTGAATAAAAGCCGAGCTCAGCTGGACTGAAGGGCTTGTCCTCCCCCAGGTGCCAAATGAATTCTGCAGTTATTAACATAACGCTTTCCTCCAGCTCATTTAGCCGCAGCCCACAGCTGGCTACAGGAAGAGCTGCACCTGGTCCAGCAAACAAAAACAGCTCCTTTACTGTCAAGTAAAGAAAAAGCAAGGGTTTTATCATCGTCTTCTCTGACTGATTTAGTGAAGTAGCAGTTATTAATGCTCATTTCAAATGGGATTTCCTTTGGTTACCCTTGTAAAAAAGGGGTGATCAGGCACGGTGGACGTCTCAATCCTTGGGCCCCTGGAGAAACCGCATGATGGATGGCTTACCATTTGGCTCTACCGTCTGCTCAATAATGTGCTACTGGCCCCCCCTGAGCTCCTAGGATGCTCCCGTAATGTCTGTCAGTGAGACAAAGGAAAGTGTTTACACTAGTCCTTAATAAGGCAAGAGTAACATGTGTGGCCCAGTCCATAACCTGTCCTCTTGGGACGCTAAATGAACGAGAAGAAAATTATTCAGTTTGGACGACAGATTTACAACATTAACTTATCTGTGTTGAGAAAGAAAAGCGCTCACTTTTTAAAGGGACAGTCCACTTATTCGACTAAATAATTCATTTCATAAAGGAGTACTATACAGCATGTGAAACCAGTTAGGCTAGGACTTAGGAGCAGCTTTCCAAATTTTGAAGACAAAAAATGTCACAAAAACTACACATTTATAAATTGTGGACCTGAGGTTTTAAATACTTTGGCATTTTACAGGCAGTAAGTCTTGAGTACAAGACACTTTTTTATTTTTTTTGCACAATTCAAACAATAAAATTACAACAGAGATAAATGAATATCAGTGCAGGAAGAGACAAAAAGCTAAGCTTATTTGAATCCTCCACCTATAATATTTAAAATTGCAAACATAAAATGAAAAATGCATAAGATAGACAACAAATGAGTTGCATTATGGGAAATATAGGATCCGTTTTTTCCGTGGCTTGGTCTATAGACTAGATGTGGCCTACGTTGGTCAACAGAGAGATATGAAGGAAGTATGGAATGACTATATTACTATAAATATATATAAGTGATCTATAAGGGCTTGACAATCTGTACAGGACCTCACATCGGATCAGGAAAATCTCTCCAAAAATAACCTTTCACAGGGAAAAAAGGGATGAAACCTTCAGGAGAGCAACAGAGGAGGATCCCTCTCCCCGGATGGACAGATGCAATAGATGTCATGTGTACAGAATGAACAGAGTTACATAAACACATTCAATGAATATGACAATGTATGAATGGACCTCCACAACAATCCATGAAACAGAAGGAGGCATAGAGAAGGGGGGCGGGGCGATCAGCAGGGTCAACGCGGGAGGCCGGCTCACGAGGCATCAGACACAGCCAGGTCCAATGGACCCTATGAGACGGGAAGTCACAAAGACTCCAGGGAGGAAGCAGAAGAAAGCGGAGTTAGTAAGGTGCAATGAAGAGATGTAAATTCATCCATAAGCCGAGAGAGAAGAGGAGATAGGTGCTCAGTGTATCCTAACACATCCCCCAGCAGCCTGTAAGCCTATAGCAGCATATCTAGGGGCTGGAACAGGGCAAACCTGATTCAGCCCTGACTATAAGCACTATTAAAGAGGAAAGTCTTAAGTCTACTCTTAAATGAGGTGACTGTGTCTGCCTCCCGAACTGAAAGTGGAAGCTGGTTCCATAAAAGAGGAGCTTGATAACTGAAGGCTCTGGCTCCCATCCTAATTTTGAAGACTCTAGGAACCACGAGTAGCCCTGCATTTAGTGAGCGCAGCTCTCTAGTGGGGCAGTATGGTACTACTAGCTCCATAAGAATTTTAAAGAATTTTAAATGTGATTCTTGATTTTACAGGGAGCCAGTGCAGAGCAGCTAATACAGGAGTAATGTGATCTCTTTTCTTAGTTTTTGTTAGTACACAAGCTGCAGCATTCTGGATCAACTGGAGAGACTTATTAGAGCAGTCTGATAATAAGGAGTTGCAGTAATCCAATCTAGAAGTAACAAACGCGTGAACCAGCTTTTCTGCATCTCTTTGAGACAAGATGTGACTGATTTTTGAAATGTTACAGTAGTTACATTACATTACATTACATGTCATTTAGCTGACGCTTTTATCCAAAGCGACTTACAATAAGTGCATTAAACCATGAGTCCAAAATCAAGCAAGTACAATTTCTTCAATAACGTCAAACTACAGAGTACTATCCGTAAGTGCCATTTAAGTGCTACTAAAGTGCCAAACTACAAAGTGCTATCGATAAGGGACATTTAAGTGCTACTAGAGTGCTACTACGGCTCTGCCCTATTCAAGGTATTGTCGAAAAAGATGTGTTTTTAGTTTGCGACGGAAGATGTAGAGACTTTCTGCTGTCCTGATGTCAATGGGGAGCTCGTTCCACCAATGAGGAGCCAGCACAGCAAACAGTCGTGATTTTGTTGAGTGTTTAGCTCGAAGTGAAGGAGCTACAAGCCGATTGGCAGAAGCCGAGCAAAGTGAACAAGCTGGGGTGTATGGTTTGACCATGTCCTGGATGTAGACCGGACCCGATCTGTTCACAGCACGGTACGCAAGTACCAATGTTTTGAAGCAGATGCGGGCGGCCACCGGTAACCAGTGAAGGTCGCGGAGGAGCGGAGTAGTGTGGGTAAATTTCGGTAGGTTGAAGACCAGTCGAGCAGCTGAATTCTGAGCCAACAACTCTGTATTAAGAGTGGGCATCTTCGGGGAGAGGTTTAATTACAGCTACTTTGAAGGAATGTGGTACATGGCCTGTTAGCAAAGACACATTAACAATATCCAACAGAGAGGTGCCAATTAAAGGCAACATGTCTTTAAGCAACCTCGTTGGGATGGGGTCCAAGAGACAGGTAGACGGTTTAGCAGTAGAACCCGTTGAAGACAATTGGTCAAGGTTGATGGGAGAAAAGCCATCCAAATATACAATGTATGAACTGGGTACGTTAGCTCTTAGCTAACGTTATGCAGCCAAGCAGGACTGTGCTGCTCACCGGCTGCCAACAGCTAACGTGAACTAGGTTTCCTCCTGCTGATGATCCGTCTCCATACTGCTGACCTGTTTTGTTTAAGTAGCGTGTCACGCACCAGCAATTATAAGTGCCGTGCACCTCTCCCAAACTGAATACCGGCAGATAACGACCGCCACCGGATCAATCAGGACAGCTCTAGCTTATATGTTTGTGGGCAGAGTTTGTCAACTCAACAAAAGCGAACTCTAGCTGTGCTAGAAACTTTATAGGTGTGTAGTTGAGATGCGAATGAAGGCAGAGTTTGGAGATGGGTTTGGTTGGAGCACGTGAGCTGGAAGTGGACCGATTTGGTGTTGCGTCTGCTGTTATCCCATTACAAGATGGTCTCTTGTTTCTTTCTGTGTTCTTTTTCCAGGGTCTTAGTTTGTTGTTAGATGCCAGAACAGCCCAAAAACAGATGCCTTTATTTTAAGAGCTTTTGATGACTATATTTTCGACGTGTTAACACTTCTATAAGGTCTCTTTGACAGATATCTTGGCAAAAGCACTTAAAGATGAAATCCAACATATCCATTATAGCTGACAACTATGACAGCTTCCGCCTACAACCCAGATTATTTTTTTTTAAATCCATCTCTTTGTAAATCCTTCAACTTTATGGACATGAGGCACTAAATCACTGGAACCAAGCATTAAACCAAGCTCGTTAATTGCAGGATCCCGTAGTATTCAGTTGACTTTAATTAATGGAACGCTCCATTAGATACACAAGTGTAGATACACAAGCGTAGGCCTTCAATCAAGTGGTTCAGCCTTGTAGCATACAGAATGAGGTGGGATGTTGTGTTGTCCTACTGCGTTCCGCTCAGCACTGTGAAACTTTCCTCTGCCGTTCTCATGACACGCAGCCTTTTGACAAAACGCCGCCTGTTCTCACTTCAAAGCCACGCGACGGGGCTGAATAATTGCCGTAACGCTGGGCCCGCTCCATCGCACTGCGAGCGCCGGTATCACATCCAAGTCTATATTTTTGTTCACATCTTGCCAGAGCCCTACCACCAGCTGAATCATCACGAAGGAGGGCAGCGACGCCCATTCAAACATTGATAGCTGCATTAAGCAACCGTGCACTCTGCTGCGATAGGGTTTGTTTTGCTTTTTCAAGCTTCGGCGAAGTGGAAAATTGACTGACTCATTTCAGCAGAATGAATTTCACAAACATTCTATCCCTTTGCAGAACAATACAAAGTCCCGAGGTGTCATTTCTTTTCCTTTTTTGTAACCTTTATTCAAAAATGTAAAACCTGTGTAAAAGCAAGTATGATTTTTTTTCACGCAGATTTGTACTGAGAGGGAACATGTGTAAGCATCAAGTATTGATGATCAGCGTTTCTACATTCATCATTAATTCATGCATGCATCTGTACTCTAATCTATTCCCCTTCATGCAGCATTCTTTTTAACAAGTTTCACAATGAGTTTCTGTTGATGGGCCATGTTTTCTTTCTCGAAACCCAGGCTGTCAACCAAGTGTGACTTGATAAGGCGGGGTTACATCGGCAAGGATTCATTTAATCTAATTTAAGTTTCCATCAGAGTTTAAAATACCATAGTCGTCTCAGGGTTGTATTGCTATCTTTGTATTACCAGAAAGAAAACCACCGTTTTAATAGGTTATCTTTTAACTTTATTGTGTTATCTGACTCTGTTTGTCTACGATTCTGTATATTTTAAAATTTTAGTCAAATATAAAGTTAAAAAAGAGTAAGACTCTGTCGCACAATTAATAACCAGGGCTCAACACTATTAAAAGATCATGATCATGGTTTTAGGTGCCAGCCTTATGAACAAGATCTGTCGCTGCTGTCGTTTTCTTAACAGATCCATCAAAGACGGCGTAATTCCGCTGAGAGATGATTTCCCTCTCACATACAGCTAAAGAGATGTGGGTGCTTACTTTCTGTTTTAAAACATTGTTTTTTACTGATGGCAACCAACGGCCATGACTTGGTTGCCAATTAGAAATCTGGCAACCCTTATTGCCGAGCCCTGAAAAGCAAGTTTATGGATTACATTTAATTTTGTTATAGTTTAAATAAATATAGAAATGCTTGCTTACCTAAATTAAAATAAATAAATGTGCCTAAATTGGCTATAAAAGGAAGTGTTTGGGGGGTGGGGGGAGCAGCTCTGTATTCCTCAACAAAATGTTACATTGTTAGCTAAGGAGTCATTCAGTTACTTAGCCAAACGTTACTCATGATGGCTCGGCAGAAAAGATGAAATTTCTTCTCTTTTGAGAAAAAGCTGTTGGCTGAATTAATTGAGTAATATGGCAAACTAAAAGAAGATAAAACGACAGACAAAAAAAAGAGACTTCAAACCCACTCTGACCCTGAGCCCTCCTCCCCGACCAATCAGCGCGAGTCACATCAAGGGGTCCATCATTGTCTGCTATCGCTGTGCTCAAGGTTGTCCTGGCAACCAGCCCATACTTTATGTGCACACGTGTGAGGCTGGGCCCTCACGAGAGCCGGCTTCGCCCCTCTTCGCACCATGTGCTGCTGCTGATTAGCTGGCAAGAGGCTGCGCAGCATCTGATAAAGCCCTAATTGACGCGTCAACCGAGGGAGGCCTTTGTGTGCTTTTTGTTGGCCCCAGCGAGGCGCCGCGGAGTCAGACCTTCTCACAGTGGCCGCTTAGACAATAGAAGCAGCTGTAGCTCAACTCTGATGAGCTGTGATGATCGGGGACCTCCTCCACTATTGACATACTGGGGAAGAGGAGACGGGGACAAGGAGGGAGGGTTTTGTTCAAGAAAGAGGGTTGTTTTGGGGAAAACTTTCTTTTTTTCCCCTTCTTTTTGACCCAACAACTCCTGCAGCCATGGCGTCCAGTGGCTGACGTCTCTATCGAGGCACTAGAGAAGCTTTTTTTTGTGTAGACACACGGGGAGGACAGGACAGGACAGGACTGCACTGCTCGGGATTAACAAAGGGAGCAGAGGGATGCAGGTTCAACCCCCTCCATGTGGCCCAGATACACACAGGCATATGCTGAGATGGGACTGTACCATGTGAGGTGTCTGACAGACTAAACTGTGCTTTGCTCTTCTGAATGTTCTTTTTAAACCAGCTATCTATGGGACCTTGGACCAATGACATTTTTAATCTGAGCCTCTGTTATTCGCTGACAAAATGTTGAAGTTCAAATCTTTTTGTTTGGATTACTGGCAGTTCCTCTGTCTCCAGCCTCTAAACGGCTTCTATAAAAGGTGAGATAATGTTTGTTGATTCCAAAGCGTTGTCTCACACAGGGCTAAGACTTGGTTCAAATTTGTGTGGCCCTCTCTGTGAACAGATTTCTTCTGCTCTTATTGTGGCGTAAAATTGCTTTGTTTTTGTTTTGCTTACTCTACGTTGAGAAGGGCTGAAACGAGGTCTGCGAGGTCAATTGGTCTGAATGAAAGCGCTATTGTTGCGGTCGTCCCCCCCCCCCCCACACGACAAGCCCCAGCTTAGTACTCTGCCTATTGTGCGTGTGGTCCCGCTCATTGTTATTGGCTGGGCAGCACGAGGCGGCGCGTGCTCTGTCGTCTGCTATTCCAGCGCCAGAGCGTCCACAGTCTGTGTTCAAGTGTTTTATTTTCCTATTTCTTAAGTTTGCACGACGGATGCCAATGCTCGCTTCTTGTACGCCTGTTACCAAATGTGAAAAATGGGATGTGTTTGTAAAAATACGATGACAACTACCTGCAATTTAAAAGGGGCCCTTCACAGAATGTACGCATCAAAGACAGGTTCAGGTCAGTCAGTGCAAACAGATGTGTAGGAGCTTTGTCAAGTCTGAAAAATAAAACCCCATCAGGATTAGCCTGCCTTACAAACTAGGAACATCAATTGAATTATCTTGGTGTTTACCGGGCAGTCAGGGTCAAACAAAAGATGCAATTGAGTTGCATTATGGAAAGTGTAGGATTTAAGAGTTTTTGGAGCTTGACCCACGCCAGGGACTAAAACAGTCTCGAAACCCATCAGCTACCGGTCTGACAACAACGAGCCTCAAGAGACATCGGGCCGTTATTTTGGCGGTTCTGGAAAGAGACGGTTGTTCACAGTCTGATTAGCAACTTGCGACACAATTAACCAGTTCAGAAGCTAATTTTAAGCTAAATTGAAAATGTTGACCCATTGCTGACAGTATCTTTTAGAGATAAAGTCAGGATATCTCGGCCTCTGCTGCTCTGATTTCCTTTATTTACCTGTGTCTCACAACCTACACAATGGATGGATTGCCCCTTTTAAGCTGGTGCTGGATGATCAATTGAATTCATTTTGATTCATAACATTTTTTGTTAAAATGTTAAAATGTAAAATGCCCATATTATGTTTGTAAGCTGTAACATGTACAGTTACACTCTAGGGCGTGCGGGCCATCTTGTTGCGATAGCATTACAAGACTCAACAAGGACTTCTGCACTAATCTGCATCATTACTTGTCAATGACATATTATCTCTACGTACAAAAGCCTTGTGAGTTGTTTGAACAGTGTGTGGATTCCCTTTTTTTCTTTTCAGTTTTGGTTCAGTCTGTTTTTATGTTGTCGCTAGGTAGCCTATGCTAGCTCGTCATCGGCCTGGAGCAGGCAGGGCAGGACAAAGGGGGCGAATTAATAAATATATGCACAACCACATTATTTAGAAATGCATAGTTGTAGTCAACTGACAGCAAATTCCCGATATATTGCTCTGCCAATTTCCATGTTCCACAAGCTGGTGGCGAATGGGTTAGCTAGCTGAAAGAATATATTTTAATGGTTATATGTATGTTTTACAGGAACTGAAAAGAGGGGGATTGGAATATAAAACACATGACATAGGAGAAGAGAAAACTGTAAAAACGTGAAGGCTTAACTCAAAGCTGCTTCATTTCAGCTGAAAAATATCCACATCAACTTTTTATATGACTTCTGTGGAAAGACATTTAAATGGGTTTTGCAGTGAATGACTATAAAGCCAGTAAGTAAGTGACACACTCAGCTTGGAAGCTAATTTTAGCAGGTTTTTCGTGGCCTCGGTTGGGTCTCATTTTCTCTACGTAATGGGAAAGACACCCGTGGGGTCAGTTGAAGTGAACTTTTCGATCTGGTTCAGAGAACGGTGATCAAAAAGGTGAATATGCGATCTGGAGAGGAGCGTTTCCGAGCGTGGATTGTCACACACCTCTGGGCCATATTTATTCATGATTTCACCCATCCCCAGCCCCACCACCCTCTCTTCCACGCAGCCTTGTCTCTAGAGGGTGGTGAAGACACGGCTTAATGCTTGTGTGTTTTCCATTTAAATACTGGCCAGTGATTGGTCGATGGAGACCCGTTTCATTCAGCTTGAGGATGAGCCAAACCTTTGTGCTGCTTTGGAGTGCGGCGGGACTGCAAAGTGTTAATTTTGCTGTTGGGGTTCCATGATTAATTTTTTCAGAGCCAGACGGTAATCAGCTTCATCTCCGCGCTTCAGTCAGAATGAGGTTATGGCAAGACAGACCTGCTCATAATAGCTGTTGGTCTCTTCATCTGGAAAATCAGTAGCAATCAACTAAATGTATATTGCTTTTTCTTTTTTTTTCAATACATTTTTTAAGGGTCAGTTTACATATATTACAAAAACAAGTATCACTTTTCAAAATCTGCCAAATCGATATCTTAATGGCAGGTTTGTTTTGTTATATTAGTAATTTAGGTGAATCGACCCTGTAATAGCTTCTTTGTGATATCCTTCGCAGTTGCATATCTATCTCTCGCCTCCAGTAGATCAATGACCCCCTTGGTAATGTGTCGACCCCCACTGTTTGTCTGCTAATGGATTTACCTGTGTTAATGTCTGGGGTTGACAATAATGGCCATTGTGTTGATGTGGTGTGAGGAGATCATGTGATTTCCTGACCGTACACAGAGCTGTGGTAAAGGCAGAGAGGTGAAAAACTCTCCGATAGAGCTTGACCCCCTCTGCTGTTGTGGGTCACTGGCCCACATCAAACTGTCCAAACACGGTAGTTCATCAGCACTGAAGACATTCCCCCAACCCCCATTTCCCTACCCCTTCATCATTCACACCCACTGACTCTTTTCTGCCTCACATTTCCTTTTCCCCAGGCAGACGTGACCTGAGCCCATCAGTGTACCACCACTAAATCTTGACAGAATAATTGCACATAAAAGTGGCTCCTAATATGCATTCCAATTCCCTGCACAATGATTTGTGCTTTGCCCTTTTTTCCTCAGGGATTCATCAGATTACAGAGTTTTTATCTCAACATTAACAGACAGAGCCATGGCCTTTTAATATTCCACTCTCATTGTGGAGGGGAATAAGCAGTCTCCGCTCCAAATTTAGGACATCAAAAGGTTTCTTAACAAGCAGGTCCCTGGTCTTTCTCAGACTGATCCTGGCAGAGTCCTGAGTCTTTACAAATGCAGATGAATCTCAGATAAACCTCAAGAGGCTTTCAGGATTCACAACAGCTCACACAAATAATGGGAATGATTTGTTGTTTCATGCTCTAGAGCCCACTGTACACTCTCAGGAATAAAGATGCTAACCCATACCGTAGAGAGTTCTCCAGCTTGTCCTAATAGGAGAATGTTTTTGGTTCCTAGTAGAACGTTTTATAAATATAAAACAAACTTTATAAAAGGCAGAACCTCTAACCCTTTTAGTGGGGTTTATCTAGAAACCAATATAAAAGTTGTACATCAAACCATCAGTCAAAGAACTCCCTATGAGAGGTTCTACAGAGAACACTTCTTGGTGTAATGCTTCCATACAGAAGCCTCTCTGGAGGTTCTATCCGGAACCTTTCCGCCTTCCACGGTTGCTAATAGGATACCGTATTTTCCGCACTATAATCCGGAGTGCCTTATATATGAATTAATTCGGGTTGTGCTTACTGACCTCGAAGCGATTTTGTGTGGTACGCGGCGCTCTGTCAAAATGTTTTAGTACGACTTTGGTAAACTACAAAGCCGTACCGCTTGCAGCATTATGGTGCGTTCACACCAAACGGCTTTATAACTCGCGTCAGTTTATTCGCCAGTCAAGTTGTGTTCATTTGTGTCTTTCGCAACCAGTTGCGAAAAGGGGGCGTGGCTTATCTCTGTGGCTTGTCTCGGTAAAAAGAGTTATAATTTCCTCCATCCACCACGGTCGAAATAACCATTAGTTCTGCTTTATACTTGTTGTGGACATCCCATAAACGTCGGAACATCTAAAATACGGTGTATATATATATATATATATATATATATATATATTACAACCAAGGGGTTCTATACTGTACCTGTTTGTTATCCAAGGGTTTCATCTAGAACCCAACCAGGGGAGTCTATAGAGAACCCTTTTGTATTCAAAGGATTTCATCTAGCACCAACCAAGCAGATTCATCTCAAACCCACCCTGGGATTCCCTGAACAACAATCATGGTTCAATATCTTATTTTTAAGGGGTGTGGGCTTGAAGAATCTCTTAATACCAATGCGCTTAACAATCTTTAAAGAACTATTTAATCTAAAACGGGTTCTTTAGATAAAAAAGGTTCTTACCCCATGTCTTGTAAAAGCCATTCTTCAAAAAAAGGTTCTTCAGAAGCAGTGTTTCTGGGTAAAACCTCAGGCCTTCAGGGAGAATCTTTGTGGAACCTTTATTGAGGGAGTATAATCATCTAAAAGAGACAAATAATAAATATAAGCAGTGGCTTTGTGACAAATTGTTAAATGATAAATGTTGTAATAAAAAGACTGGCATCTAATTGCATTAATTTATGGGCCAATCAGAGCGCAGGCCTGTGAGTGAGTTGGTCCTCAGAGCATGCACTGACACTGAGATCTCTCAAATTCTGCCAGCAGCTTGTTCCCGCCGAGTAATGCAGAGTGCTCTCGGCCTGCCAGCCCGTTCTCCGCTACACCCGGTGGCAGATATGCCTCGTGCGACCAGTTTGACACCAGCCGCCGGCGCCACTCTCTGTGGTTTTCTCCAAGCCATGAAATGTAAACGTGTAAAAGTGTGGCGGTGCAACGTGGAGCTTGCAGTCAGAGCTTTGTAGTCATGGTACAGAGTTAAACTCATGCTCCCTTTTGTTATTTAGTTTGTATTAAGTATTGATGGTGTCTGCTGTTCTTCCAGCTGCTTTTCATCTTGTTTCTTCACTGTATTTAGGAGATTCAGACGGGAGGCAAAATTAAGGCAGCAGAGAGTTCAGTTATCTCATATTTCCATCACATTACTGATACTGACTGTTGTCTTCATGACTGCCAATAGCTGACCCTGCCCATGAGAGAGTGTGTGTGTGTGTGTGTGTGTGTGTGTGTGTGTGGGGGGGCAGCAGACGAATGGAGAGAAATGTAGAGCAGGTGCTCAGAGGAAGGCCACGGGGGCCGGCGGGGAGGGAAATACTTGGCTATTCTTGAACGTCTAAAATAACAAAGGCAAACTTCTTACACAATCTGTGTGAGGACTTGCATTACTGTGTATCAGCATGTCCTCTACATGCAGCGAAAGTGTACGACTACAGGGCCAATTACTCAGGACTTGGGAAGCAGACTTGTGCTCTTGTGTGTTCTAGCAAAAATATGACTTCATGTTTGATCACCTACATGGACATGCACACTGACCACACAACTAAACTCAAAGACTTTTACATGGTAAACTAAGAATACATTGTCATAAACTATAACCTTGGTCAGTCCCCGAAAAGGTTTACTTACTGTACCGTTATTATGTAACTATGATCAGTATTTTCATTGTACTGTTTCACATTTTAAAGGCAGATATTGTTATTTTACAGCTATAGATAAAAATTAGATTCAGATTTTAAATGCAAAACGTAATACAACTTGATGAAGTACAATACATTCTTACAAATTAGTCCTGTATAAAGTAGTTAAAATGACTTCCACTGTCACCAGCTACAGCATTAAAAACCCTATGTGCACATCATGGCCTCAGAGATAGTCCTTTTGTTTAATACAGATTTTTTATTTGTACATTTACATTGTGCTGACATTCCTTTTCTTAAGTGAGATACACCTTCCACAACTATAACATGCAGACCAGTGAGCACTGCTCAGTTACAACAAAGAAATACAATCAGTGGCCACAACAACACATATTCTATCTATATTAATTATGTATTTCCTGGGAATGAACTTGCACCACCCTTATTACCTATAGGGATTAAACTGAATGGAGTGATATCAAAGAATGGACCTCCCTAAAGGTCAACTCAATCCACGTTCTTTTCACATTTTTTTAAGATAGAAACGCCCACTCATTCGTTACCAAAAAGCAGGACGTAGGTTACCAAAGTAAGCTAATCAATGAGGCTATGAAAGATGTGAATGCTAGCACTAGTCAACGTTAGCTGTGCTCGAGTTGGAAATAACTAAAAGGTTTCCGATTTTTGGAATAGGTGTGATCCCGTCCACAGGCACTTTACTTTGCCGCCAGGGAGCCGTCATATTTTTATCTTCAAAGACTCCTTTGACAAAAACATTAATGCTCCCTCGCACATTGCTTAGCTTCTGTGCAGGTACTCCTGTCTGCTTCTGGTATTTGGTAGTGTGCTAACAGCCAACTAAATGTCTGTAGTTACTACAGGATTCTTCAGACTAAACAGCGGCTCCACAATTACCACGCCATGCCACACTCGCAAGAATATCTTTTTGGGGCTTTTCCACACACACACATCACCCATTTCATGTCTCCCAAGTCTTGCCATCCGCTGGTGGGTTTTACAACTGTGCGGGTGGGTTTTACAACTGCACTGCAGATAGTACCGTTCACTGTCCATGTATGTATAGTTAGATACTAGTGCCGTATGGTTCTGGAAACCTACAATTATTGTGACTCTAACTATCCACTCCATTTCAAGATCGGACCACCACAGCAGCTACAGTCGACGTTTTTGTCAGACAACAACAAACAAACAAACGATTTTAAAATCAAGGCAACTCACCGATGAAACCTCATAGTGAGCCGATCATCACAATCCAATAAAACTTGTTACGTCGTAAAAAAGGTCCAGACGATTCAATCCAGTAAAAGATTTTGTCCAAAACACATGATTACATCCATAAATATCCACAAACTGGTGTTGCATCATTTCAAATCAGCCAGCAGATATGACAAAATATTTCAGAATATTCCCTGTAAAAGCCATTTTCAATGCTCGCACTGATAAAAAAAACGGATATCAGACTGTCCGTTGAACTCTAACTTTTCGAATAATACCAAACTTGAGTCAATAGGAGCAACATGTCCTCTTCACATCGCACATTAGCCAACCAGAGTCAGCGTATAAGGAGAGTGCCAATCCTCTTCTTTCGTATATTGTGCGCGCCCACTCAGCCCGATTTGTCAAATTACGCTGGATTTGAATAGCCAATGAAAAGACGAAAACAACGATATGCTGGCCTAGACATAGCCTTAGTAAAACATGTGTAAAATCTTAATTTTCTGTGAAATTATAAAATACTCTTTACTTGGACTAGGTAAGGCTTTATGTTATGCTCCCATTGTGTTTTCCAGCCCATAAGTCCCAGCTATAATCATCTGCAGGTATCTATTTCACAACAATATTCAGGCGGAAATAAGAAAAACTTCTACTTATGTGTGTTCCAACTTATATTACTCAATGTCAGCAGCACTTAAAGTGATTCTGACTGTTGAGTGTTACCTTTCAAAAGAGACCAAAACCATGCATTTACTCCAAATGGTTCTACTACAGCTTTCAATTTACTTTGGGTATGCCTGGATAGGCGTTTTCCCTGAATTTTACAGGAACACTAAGAGGTTAACGCTGCACTCCACTCGGCTGATATATCTCAGATTCAGCGATGTATGACTTCAATCATCTGCCTGGGATGTTATATTACTCCCCGACATTGTTTTGAAATAGTTGATAAGGGGTTGATAAAAACTACCGCGGCCATTCAGCAGCGCCATGGTTCACACCCCCAAGGCCAGATGCCATCTCTCTCGTTATTATAGGTTATTACGAAAAGAGGAGAACTGGCCTTGGACGTGAAACATCTACGCCTTCTGTGCGGAGATCACGGAGATGATTCAGGGGGGTGTTGCGTGGCGGAGAGGAAGCTGCTGATGGAATGCGAACATGCGCTAGCGTTACACACTGAAAGCAAGGAGGGCTTGTGCTCCCACGTCTGGTCTGCTCAGCAGCTGGCCTTACTTGGTAATGCGGCCCGGGTCTCTGCCCTGCTCTCAACAAGAGCAGCTCCGCCGTGTCTACTTTTACGAATGCCAAGGAAAAAGGGGAAGTGATCAAAGGAGCAGTGACTAAAGTAACCCAATTTGTCATTTTTCCTCAGGAGCAAGGAAAAGACGAGTCTGTGTTTTACGATCATGTGAAGAGAGGGGGGAGGAGTGGCATGGGTGGGGATGCTGGTAGAGTTGCTGCTCCTCTCTCTCTCTCTCGTGCAGACTTCAGCCCAGAGTTGCTTCAAAAACCTTTTTTAACTTTGCCGATTCCTAAATTTCAAGTTTCCAGCCTGATGATGTCAGGGACATGTGGGATCTAATGTGGAAGTACTGCATTTCAGTTCGGACGATAAGGTAGGAGGGGATCCTGTTACAGAGCTCCAAAAGCATGATGGTGTACTGCTGGGAGAGCCATCAGGCTTATGGTCTGTCTGCTGGGGAGGGATTCAGATTTTCGGGAGTCTTGTTTTTCATATATTCTGACAGAACTGGGGGACTGGATGCTTGCAAAAGTTCAAACCAGGCTTTGTGGTTATATTCAAGTGTTCAGGAATGATTAAAAGTGGCGTTGTGAAAGGTTTGGCAACTGTGATGTGTAGATTCCCATCTTATGGGTCAAGATCATGAGCATGGTCGGCAGCAAAAAGGTACTTTCAGTTTTTTATTGCAGCTGAAACCTCCATTGGCTACTCTTTAGATAATTGTTCAGAATGTCGGAGACATTGTTCAGCTCAGAAACCCAAATGTATTAAGCCTACAATAATATAAGATATGGAAGATTTTCACATTTGGGAAGCTGGATTCAGCAAACCAACACCCTCCTTGTCATTGGTTGCATACATTTTGTCCCACCAGTTGTGACCAAATACCTTTTATTTATTGGAATATTTTTCAATTACATTTTCTGCCGATCAACTATTCGATTATTGGACTGACACCACTAGTTTAGATGTAAATGTAAATTATTATCCATCTATATAGGACCTTCGTGCTGCAGGAGATGACAGGAAGATGATGTACCGTACACATCCATGTGGTGTTCACTCACAAACAGTTCTGGGTCGTTGAGGAACACTGTACCATTTGAAACGGGGCCATGAGAGACGCAGTAGTAGGGGATGGGTTGAAGCATTAATGGTTCCACACAGTCATGTCACCACAGACAAGCTAAAATTAGTGGCTAGAGCAGCCTGAGTCAGCAGGAGCCAATCACCAGTCATGAACTCCTCTGGTCTGTAATTCCAGTCTCCGTGGGTCGGACATGCCGCAGCTTGGAGTTCATGCTTTTAATTCAGAATATGTTCCGGCCTCTCGAGTCCAGTCTTCTGTCTGCTTTACTAAAAATGACCACATCGTCACTCACACATGCAGACAGGAACTAGAGGTCTGGAATCCAGTGTGTGGTATTTTTAAATGATCCTTGTCAGTATACTCAGTGGCACCATGCCCAAGTAGTTAAAGCTGATTTCCATTAATTGTGGAACAAGAGCTAAACACAGCGATTATCACCTCATAACATTGTTTTGGCTAACATGTTCGCCTTCAGCCGCCACACGCTCAATATTCACATGCATTTCAGTTTTGTTTTGGTCTGCATAAAATGAGTCCATAACTTTGTCTTCTGTTTTGTCCTTCCTGGGCACGTAGTCTACAGTGCGTTTATACAGCTTTTTTTTTTGAGGGGGGGGGGGGGGGGGGGGCTGGAAACAAGGTTGAGAGCAGAGGTTGCGGGCCAAAAAAACTAAACAATGTGGTAAAAGAGGCTCAAACATTCCTTAGAGCTGCACTGCAGATCCATTGTTAATATTCATTAATCATTGATTATTGCAGTTTAAAGGGGACACTTCATGCTCATTTTCAGGTTCATACTTTAATTAGTGGTTTCTACTAGAAGTTGTATACTTTAATGTTCAAAAAACACATTATTTTCCTCATACTCCTACTTTCTTAGCGCCTGTCTCTTTAGAGCCCAGTCTGCTCTGATTGGCCAGCGTTTCCGATGTCTTCCGTACCCCCCTCCACGGCGTCCCTGCACCGCTATTGAAGGCACTTTCGGCGCACTTTCTACCTACAAATAGTATAGATAGACATCACAACCTTACTATGTCTGAAACACTCCTTTTTAGCTTCTGTATCTCGAAGACCAGTCTGCTCTGGCTGCATGTGACACAGGGAGGAGAGTGCTATCTGATTGGCTTGTTTGAATCTCGTGTTTTGCAGATTCTGCCCACAAGAAACTGAGTGGGTTTGCATCGTTAGATACCCAAATGTATGTGCACAAGCATTGAAAAAAAGGGAGGTTTTTTTTTTCATGATATGTCCCTGTTGATTGTTGTTGCTAGTCGACTTAACAACTTAAATCCACATTTTTCTTGTGAAAAGCACAAGCTGTACAGCCGCTTTTCCTGGACACAGTCCAGTCTTTATTCCTCCGACAAAGTTCTGATCGGTCAAATTACTGCAACGATTTTCATTACTCTAGACCTATTCGAATAACTGAACATATATGAAACGGGGCCTGTGTGGTTGTCGTTTGATCCGATGTGACCGACGGCGGCGTTTCCACGCCCAAAAGGAGCAAACAAACCCCGTGACTGCCACCAGACTTTCATGTGAATGAACCAAAACTGTTTTTAACTGTGGTTGAACGCGTGTTTGGGAAAATCAACACTGCCAGGAAGCTGGGCTACTGTTCTCTGCCTGCTTTACACACCTCTCGCTGCGCTGCTGTTATTGAGACTGACAGATTGACCCTCAGAGAGAGAGAGAGAGAGAGAGAGAGAATTCCTGAAGACGGGAGTCATACCGCAATAACTCTCCTCTTCTCACATGGAGGTCTTGCTCGGCTTTGACCCCAGCTAATGCTTCACTACATACCAGCCCTGTGTGTGTCTTCAATTCATCTGCGGGAGCTGTTTTTGTAATAAATTATCTTTAAAGAGCCCGGCTCTATTGTACAGTTCAAAAGGCTGTGTGTGTGCAGGCCCTTTTTAAAAATGGTTTGCCAGTGAAACAGTAGAGGCCAGGGAACCTGATCTGGTCGTCTCTTCTGGAAACCCAAAGGACATGGGGTATTATTTATTTAAGCCACAGGCTCAGAGTTAAAGTTGCCAGTTTAAGGTGACCCACGCGTCTTGTTTTGTCTGCTTCCTGAGCCTCACACGACGAAAGACGAGGCAAGTCCGCTGAACGTGGCGGCGAATCGCCCCGGTGTGTCTTCGCCGAATATCCCGGACCACCGCGCGGCTTCCTGGCACGCGAGCAACCGCTGGCAGATCGGAGCCGGCAGGTTTCGTCTCCGGGCAGATGTCTGGTGCACCATAGCCAGATTCGCCCCTGGAAACCTTTTCGGAACTGTCATCCCTGCTGAGTGGGGCAGTGGAATCGGAGGGCTCTTCACGTGAACGGAGCAGCAGTCGGTCAGCCCGTCGGCGGGACCTCCCTCTGCACGGTAGCTGGTGAGGAGCGCAGAGGCTTTTTTTTTTTCTGAGTGTGGGTCTGATTCACCGCTGGTCAACCGCACAGATATTATGAGATGTTTATTTGGTCACGGTCTCGAATCACGAGAGAATGCCGAACTCTGTCTCCTCTCGTGGCCCAATTGTTGCAACCTGTGTGAGTGAACCTGGCGTCTGTGTCCAATTGATGACAACGCCACCTTATGTCAGCTGCCATTCCTTAGTAAATTCACACTTTTGGTCCTTGGCATGTTGGGAATTCTTCTCGTCCCGGTTAGGGTTGTCAGATCCGGTCTTGTTATAAATAGCAGATTTTCCTTGAATTAGTGTTTCCACACATACAGCAGGTCAGGCCAAAAAATGTTACAGAAAAGGTTTCATCTTTCTCTACACCTTTCTACACCTTTTTGATGAATTTTATCACAGAGAACAAGCTCTGCAGAAGATGGTGCTTTACTGTTGTTACTATTGTGATCGGCTGTTATAAATATGTCAGTGTTGCAGTGTCTTGTTTCCACCTGTTCTCTTTTCCCAGACTCTCAGTAGGTTTGTGTTGTGTTCAATTTTGCTCAGGGAGCAGAACATCCAACCCAGTCGCAAGCCCCCGTGGACTTTCTTATGCATTGTTACTTAACTAGCGTAACAAAGTTCGATAACACAGCATCGCCTAAAACAAAATTGCCATTGTCATTACATAAAAAGCATGTCTAAGGTAAATATATTTATTTCAAACCTTAGCGGGGCCTTCTTATGGAGCGTAGTGTAACAAATGTGCCAATATTATTTAACAAAGTGTAAAATCAATGATATCTTTTTTTCACACGGAAAGTCCTGTGTTTGTTTGAGCCAACAAGTTTCCAACCGCCAATAGTGGACTGTATTGCTTGTTTCACCCGTTATTATACCTCACAATATTCAATAAAGCTGCTCACTATACTACGTCACTTGCTTTGACCAAATGTAGAAAAGTCCTCATTCCAAATTTCCATGGTTTGCAGAAACATCTAAACGCCCCCAAAACATTTTTTGTCTGTATATATATATATATATATATATATATATATAAACACAGACATGCTGTCTCCTTTTTTTGTACACATATAAAGCCGTCAAGTCCACTCTTCATTATTAGGAGATTAATTATTATTATTATTCGGTTCGACAGAGACATCTCATTGTATTGCTCCGTATACATGCTTGAATGGAATTGTAATGGATGCAATTTGCCATAACGATGCATAAATGTCGGCATAATAACTTGGATGTTATTGAAGCGCAGGGACCTGCTTCCCTCTGCATCTCTTTTAATCGCTGTCAGGTGCTATAATTGACCGGTCCCAGCATCAGTGATGACCCGTGTCTCGGTCAATAATGACCGGACAGTGGCTGGGGGCGATCAGGGACGCAGTCGCCACCTGGGGTCCTCATTTATCTTTTATGCATTTCAATGAGGCCAAGCTCATCCAACATTAATGGCCCTGGTCGTGTATCACTCTGTCTCAGCTAGCTATGGGCTCTGACCCCGGGCTGTCAGTGGTCCGGGGGGGGTACCCCTGACCCGGCCCTGGCTCTGATAACCGCACTGTGCCACCTGCTAAAGGCACTCTGACAGATTAGAGACACAGCCGTGCTCCAACAGTAGCCCGCAAACCACTTAACACGTAAAGCTATTGGCCACATTCTCCATGACCTTTCTCTTCCAAAGTGCCTCTCCCAGTATGGCATCAGAAAGTCCATTATTTTCTCCTTGGTAAATTCAGAAAGGATTGCTGAGTTCCACCTAACAGCTGGAGGCGCTCGCCAGATTGTGGCTGTGTGCATGCATAACTAACCCCGAAACACAACATGTGTGGATTTCCGCTGAAAAGCAGTGTGACAGAGGTTTTCCTCATTAAAACAGATTCCCCGCTGCCAAACATCTGGCTGGCCGCTTGTGTACTTCCTAAAATCTTCGATGTTTGAGTCAAATCTTTGCCCCAAACCACGGGCAAGTCAAGCGAGTGGGGTTTCAGGGAGGAAACCCAAGATGGCCTTTTTCTAATTTAAGAAAAAGGCTCCGTGTGTTGTAGCCTTCATAATATGATTCTCTAAAGCATTTGTGTACCAATCGTCCCAAAGAAATGGCTTTCGGCAAATTTTTGTTAACCAAACAACCGGATGAAATTAAATAAAATGTTTTTTTTCATTACACATCAAAATAAAATAAAAATTCAGTGTTTGCCAGCTATTTAAGACCAGCTCTGTCGATATCACAACAACGTTTATTCATAATGTGCAGCCCCATGGCTAATCAATGGGGGGCTAATGGTTCCTGGAACACCTCCTGCTACTCGCCAACGCCCTTTGGCCAAGCATTCTGGGAAAGTATCCATCACTGGCAGTATTTATTCGGAGAGGTTTTGTTGTCACTGTCTAACTGTATCAGCCAGGAGCTGCAGTTATGGCCAGTAGATGAATATTACCACTGGAGGTGAGGCCTCTTGTTGGTGATGATGGCTGCTCGGATGTGTTGAGAAACGGCTTCCGGTTTGGTTCATTCAAATGTAACATTGAGATTTCAGCACAGCAGTTCTTTATTTGTTGACTGCACGAAATGGCCAGCAAGTTATTCACAGACCAGACTTTAAACCCTCTGAACTTTAATTCTCCTCCCACACTCCCTGGCCACTTTTATTATTCATGCCCGAATGTTCCACAATCAATTAGTGCGAGAAAAGGGCCCAATCAATTCTCGCCTATTACCAATGTCATAATTAATGCTGAGGAGATTGAGAGGATGGGAGGCAGGAGGCAGGGGAGGCGTGTGTGTGTGTGCGTGCGTGCGTGTGTGTGTGTGTGTGTGTTTTGTTATCATGTATTTGCTCCCCACCGTTATCGCACTCTGCTCATCCAGACTGCAGTCGTGCAGTACACACAATACCACCACTCATCCCACTTTTAATGGGCCATGCTCACGCATACATTGTACATTAGTCTCTGCAGCGAGGGAACCAACGCTCACAGGGGGCTTCACTGTCATGTTCAGTGAATAAGAATAAGACATTGTGTGTATTAAAAATCTTTTAAAGGGCCATTGTGTGCATTTAAAATGAATGTGAAGATGTTACAGTGATGCTGTTGTGTCATTGAAATGAGCATGCCAACCACCTCGCCCCGTCTTGTAATACCACTTGTACCTGGAGAGGCGAGAGTGAGTCACTGCAGCATCCAGTCTTACGTTTTATTGGATCACTGTATTTACCGTCAAAGTACAGTCAACGTCTCCTCATACAGCGTTTCGTAAAATATCTTCCAAAAGGTCACTCCATAGTTTGTCTACAATAGCCAGGAAGAGGAGGAAAAAATCATAAAAATGACTAGTTAGACAACAAAACTTCTTCAATCAGGAGAGACAATTATTATTAACAGATGATGTAAAGTCTTGGACTCTACTGGAAGATTTGTAATGAAGGGACGTCTGCTCTGAGCAGCAGCAAGATAACCCCCCCCCCCGTGGAGTCCTTGTGGTGGTGGCTGATAGAATGATGAAGCTGATAGATCTGCGAAGACTGGGAGGAGATGGGGAGGTGAAGGGGTGCATATCAGCAACATGAATCAACTGAAGGTAGAGAGACAGTCATGTTTAAAAGAAACAGCAGCAAGATGGCCAGGGTATGCTAACTATTATTTTGTAAAACACAGGAATCATCCACAATCTACCTAAAACAAAGGGTTAACAGGCGCTCAAACGCAACAAATGACTTCCCGTCCCTTTAAGAGGATACAAGATACTGATGAAAAGGGGCTCCTGATGCTGAACTGGGCTAGTAGATGTGATGCACACAGCTGTGTGTGGAAGCATGTTTTATGAGCCGTAGGATGAGGCTGTGTGATTGGGGGGAGTGTGTGTGAGGTGGGGGGGGTTAGCGCACCACTGGTAATTACTGGGCAGCGCCGCTGCACAGTCAGTGGTCCCCACACGCCAATCTGTCTTCCTCTGGCCAAATGAAAAAAAAAAAAAACCTTTTAAACATCTGAACTTTAAACGTCATTTTAATGTGGGCGCCGGCGTGCAGATATCTGACGGGACAGCCGAGTGATCCAGGTGTGGATAATGGCACCAGAGGTCCACAATGTTTGTATTTGCATGTTTATATGGGACACTTTGTGGGTGCACCTCATCTCTTGCCTCCATTTCGCTACATCTGTTTGATGGAGTGTGCAGGTGGAGCATTCGACGGCATGCGAGACGAGGCCCATTAGCAATGCATCGCAAATTAGCCTCGCAACTGAAATGATAATGGCCGCCAGAGACATCACGGCTGCCATATTCCCGCCAGTGAGTGTGATGTCTTTTTTTTTTTCTTCTTCTTTATCTCAACATAACTTCTCCCTTGCTCGTTCTCTCTCTCTCTCCCTCTCTCTCTCTCTCTCTCTTACTCCCTCCCTCCTCTGGCTTGGAAACAACAATTCCTCAAAGAGCTGCTAACAATCACATTATTGTGTTTCTCCGTTAAGCCCGCGGCTTTCATCTGATCCCCTCGATCAAGTCGCGGCGACAAGAGTTGCTAGGTAGAAATGAGCTCTCTATAGTGTATCAATAGGAGAGCTCCCTTTGAAGTGAGACTTTCACCATCAAAACAATTCTTTGACTGTGTTCTTAGCACTGCACTTCCTCCTGTTTGAGGAGAAAGTTATCAGAAATGTCAGCCAGGCCTTTCATGACAACTTTCACCTAAGACGGCACATTTTTGTACGATTTAGCTTTTGCAATGTCTAATGCCTCAAAAGTCTAAAAAGTATTTTGTATTTTTCCTTCGTGAAGTAGTCAAAGGCTGCCTTGTATTGTGTTTTTGTGCGAAAAGACGGGACAGTGACGTTGTCTAATATCTGACTGTGCAAGCTCATGGCTGTGCCGAGGCCTCAATGGAGTCTCTTCAGAGTGTCTGCTGGTGGACTGCTAAGTGACGCTCGGCCGTGTCTGTGCCGAGGTCTGACATGTGCTGCGTGAAATGTATTGTAAACACCATCTGCTTCGGTCGGTTACGGTTGGCTCTGTGTGTTTAAGCATTGGAATGGCAGCAGTCAGGCTGCACAGAAAGCTGTCAGGCGAGTGCTGAAGGAAAGCTGAAAAGGAAGCTCTCGCCAAAGCAAAGTTCTCCTTGATGAAAGCTGGCGACGCAGCAGTGTTTGGTGCCTCTGACGTGTCGCCGTTACACGCTCGCCAAAGTGCCTGTGCTTGTGATGAATAGATACCCGACAGAATCTGAATCAGCTTTATGGGCCCAGAAAGGATGAACCAAAATGGAAAGGCACTAGAGAGAGAGAGAGAGAGAGAGACCTTTCTGCATTTACGTTACCTGAATGCCACTTTAAATCTGCGACACGCTTGGAAAGAGATTAATAATTCCCTAATTCAAACATAGATGGTGTCTGTAAATTACATGTCTCCTTGCTCAATTTGTATGACTTGAACTCAAATTAAATTGTCCATTCAAAATAACACATGTATATCTTACTTTGTGTCGTAACACTTGGCAAGGACAGGAGATATTGAGCAGAAGGATTACAGATTAATTTCCCAAATCCCAAGGCAACGACTCAATTACCAAATCCAAAGACATTCTATTCATTTTTGCATAAAAACAAAGAAAATCTGAAAAAAATCTAGGTAATTGGGCATTTTACTTTATAAAGCGATTAATAGATTATCAAAATGGTTTGCTTTCCAGGACATTTGTTTAAAACCAGTAATTTTGATGAATTGTATGTATCAAAGTTGAGTCTCCGATTTTTTTTTTAGGAACTTTTCAAATCTTACAATCACAATTTCATTTAGTTTTCTTCACAGAAATGAATGAATGAAAGGACTGATGGAAACACCGTGTTTCTGAACAGCCTCCTGGGGTTTTCAGAGCTTGTTAGGTGTTTAGCTCTCAGTGCATCTCAGCGTCTGTTTTTCTAACCGCAGCTGGCAACATTAGGTGTATATACATATATATTACCAACAATGTGTTGGATTTTACAGTCGAATCAGTTCCTCAGGCTGTTGTATTGGGAAAGTAGAAAGCTATCAGGGCTAGCCCACTATACATTGAATCGTCTCATCACATGATTGAATAGAGACTTGACATTACACAACATTAACATAAATATTACCCAGCAACCATCATTAAATATGTGTATAGTGTGACAAAAATGTAATCAAATAGTTTTTTTCATAGTGTATGATTAAATAAGCTTTGTTTTGTTATTGATTGCAACAGACTGTACAAGAAATAGGAAAAATAGAAAACCATGATAAAGATGGGTCTGCCTTTTCAAGGGTTTATATAGCAAATGGCACCACTATATTAATACATTTTCTTTTTCTTGCTTGTAATGGCCTGATCTTCCCGTAACAAATTGGAGGAGCCATTCTCTCTACGGGCCCCCCACCCAGTGGGCCCCGGGGCCACCACTCTGTCTATATTTACGCCCCTGGTTAAAGATGAGCCAAGAAGTCAAACTTGACAGACAGTTTGGGTAATATTTTCTCCATCGCCTTTTCGTCCTTCCAAATACGTTTAGTCAGCCTTGGGGGGGTTTGATTCTCTGTCAGCTTGTGAGATTCTACCAATCTCACCGTGTTCCCAACTTCTTGTCACTATTACTGATAGGAAAGATGGTGAAGACTCCCCGGTAAGGGCCGGTTTTGCAACAAAACGAGCGATGCGCGGTCTCGGGCCCCGTGAGGTGGCCCTCGGCAACCTATCAGTGGCACGCGGCCATCATCTTTCCACACAAGACAGTAAACACTCATGAGCTCCCTCCGCCTTGTGCACACAAACACCTGCTGCCGCCGGCGAGAGTCAGTGGACCCCATCCGCCGTCTCCTGTAATCATCAACCCAAAGTAGGCACGCGTCAGTGCTCGCCATGCCAGCCAGCCCTGGTACGAAAAAGGAGGGCTGCCATGTGATCGGGGTTTGAGATCTGGGTCTAAACATATGAGAGAGCATATGCTTAAATGTCGTGACAAAAAAAGAAGACCTCGAGCTGAGACGGGGCCCTCGTCTTCTCCCCGCGGAGGCATCCCAGCCTCACATCACAACCTCACATCACAGGCTTTCGGGGACGGCAGGATTTTCACTTTCGAAGGAGCCGCCTCAGATTCAGAAGTTTTTCTTCTGAGGAAGCTGCATTTCGTTCCCGTCAGTGCCGGAGGGATTGCATCAAGCCGCCGTGCGTGGAGCGTCTGCAGATTTGGGTATCGCCACAATCAGCCCTGAGCTGCTTTATGCATTGAGCGAGAACCCTTGTTTCAATTAGGGGATCCGGAAGGCCGCGCGCAAAAGAGAGACGTTTGGCGAGACGTCTGGACACCTTTGTGTTGTGACAGGCTGTCAGGTGAAGGAGCTGCTCTTCGGCGCTCTCTCGCAGTGGCGTCGGAGGCGATGGTGCCGATGCAGTCGTTAGAAGTAGTGCCAGCACAACACCAGGCCTCTGGGCTGCGGGCGCCTCTAATGAGTTCCCCTGAGTGGTTACTGGGGCTGATGAAGATGGCCCCCTCTCCCCCCCCCCTCTCCTCTGGGTTATAATTGGTGGGAGAAGAAAGGGAAGACTTCAGAATTACAGGAGACAATGCTTTGGTCAAAAGAGAGAAGAAGAATCATGAGAAGAAGAAGAAGAGAAAAAAAACAGTTTCCACCTCATCCGAATGCAAATCCTCTTCACCCCAATTATAATTTCTGCCGCAGACCGGAGGATTACATCAGCCAATATGTCCGGAGCCCGAGGGGAAGGACAAGTGTGAAGTGAGAGGTGTCAGGTGTTCTTCTTTGGAAAGTGTGAAAGTCAGATGTGCCAAATATCTGCTGGTTGCTCACCTAATTTTGATCATGTTGCTGGGGCTGAATATCAAGAGTGCTCTTCGTGCTCAAGACCTCCAAAGATTGGATTAATGGCGCCCTCTACTGGCCAGATGCCATCAGAGCCAGAAAGAATACTGAGCAACCAGCAACTAGCTGGTTATTTCGTTTTTTTTCCCCCATAGTTTTTATATATTTTATTTCAACAGTGAATTATGAGTTATTTTCCAATTCTTTACACTTTTTGATATTCTGTATGTGTGTGCTATATATATATATATATATATATATATATATATATATATATATATATATATATATATATATATATTAAAAAAAAAGATGTGCAAAAGTATATCTTGCCATAACTTCCCTCTGCTCTGGTTTCGTTCATGACGTCTGCCCGGCGCCAGCACCCTCACGCACTGCTTCCTGTCGCGAGGTGTGTAACCGTGCTGCTGATCCCTGTGATGTCACAAGCTGCCCTGCTTCCAGGGCTTATGGGGAAAAGGTAGCAAGCTGCTTTATCCTCATTAGCATCATTACATTATGACGCGCCTCCAGCTACTGTTGTCTTTCTGGTGATGCAGGAAGTGGTGGAGGACAAGTCACTGCCACTCAGGAGGAGTTTCCCTTTCTGTATCCTCGTCCTCCTGGAGGAAAGCCACCATTGAGATGCCGTTGAGCACAAAGGCTAAACCCCAATCAATCTGGGGAGGCCTGCAGTGGCTGCAGGGTTTAACCGCATCTAAATATTAGTCCCTCTGTGGTTTCAGAGGGTTGAACTGGTCGTGTTATCCTGTTTGATCCAATCAAATCATTCATTCTGATTTAGTGTCAGTCGGGTTGCCCCAGCATTTTAAAATAATGCCGCAGCTCAGCGATTTTTCACATCGTAATCCTCGCTGGCTGATACATGTAAACTTGTCAGGATACGCAACTGTCCTATTTCTACATCCTGGCTAGACTGCACCTTGACTCAGCAGGGTAACATGTCTGTGATTGGCCTAGACTAATTTGTGAGGGTTCTGTGAAGGACATGACAACAGCTGCATATTTCCATCATTACGTTGACGTATAACTGCATAGTATCTTAATTATTCATATTATTTGGCTAAAGATGGCAAACACATCGTCAGTTTTGGCAGCCCAAAGCTGATGCCTGGTTGCCAGCGTGGCAACCCCTTTTTTGAAATGTGTTGAGCCAGACAGATTGCTATGTCACCTTGAAGAGGCTCGCTTATGGAACTTCCATTCTGCAAACCCACCAGGGTTAGGGTTAGGGTTACCAAAGCTAATTTAACAGCCTGCCTGGACACACCAACACCGCTATAGATTGAAATCCCTGATCTCAGTCCATGATAACAAAGGGAAACCTGAACACGTCCATTGGAAGTACATCAGCAAAGTCATCGACAACACTGCTCAAGTAGACTGTGAAACGGCCAATGGGTGTTACCCTGGCTGGAAAGGTCTAACAAAAGATGAATTGGAATTGCGTTATGGGAGATGTAGTATCCAGTGTTTTTTTGATCTGCTTCAAATCGGACCATTCTTTGTCAAAGCTGTCTTTTGCGAGTCCCCCCAAATAGTACAGCACTAAGTCACTGAATTTCCCCTTTAACACAATAATATGCGAGTAAACACAGGAGTTAAGGAGACTGACACTTCTTCTATGGAACATGTTATTTCCGTGGTAAAAAACGATCATTCAAGTAATGTAAATTAAAAAGATTGCCAAAATAATAACAATATTTCTGTTTTACAACAGAGCTATTCGCTCAAACAATCTTCAACTGAAGTAATCTGCCTTAAATCATGGTATCACTTACTTGCATAAAGTGTTTGTACCTGCTGCAGAGATAAATATACTCAGCACTGATACAAACCGCAGCACGGGGACCAGCGAGGAAAGCTTTAAACCTCTGTGATGTTTTTAGAGCCATTGAGCTAAACAGGGACGCCACCTGTCAGGAGGAGCCATTAGTGGGAAATCCCATTACCAGTAATCCTATCGGCCTTGTGATACGAGCACAGAGACGAGGCTCCACTCTCTCCCTTTCTCTCTGTTCGTCCCATCCCGCTTGGCACCGGCAACAGTCGCGCTTCCACATCAGTCGTCGGGGCGACAGGCCCGTGAGTGCCAGGGTTTCAAGGGGGCATTGACCCCTGGCAAGCTTCCTCCCAGGTGGATAGAGAGGCTCGATCCGGATATAAATGCCGCTCCGTGCCAGCTGCATTTTACAGCCGCAACAGTAAGTCTTATCCTCTGAGGCCCTGCTTTTCTTCACTAAGAATGCTACACTCTGTGTGCTTAGTTGGTTTAACCTCCCCGCATTCACAGATTCAGGGGAGCGCGCTTCATCATCAGCTTGTTTGCAGCTGGATTTAACGGTTTCAGCAATGTTTAAGATCACATAGATGACAATTCTTAGCAAACAAGAAGCACAGACCTTCATATCAAGGCTGTGCTGCCGTGTCGATGCAGCAGTGGTTCTCAGCCGGTTAGTATTAACATCACCTCAGTACTTGTATGGTGCAGACCAATGTACTTACCACGGGTATTCAATTCAAATTCAGCAAGGTCAAGTTCGAGATAATTTCCTCTTGCAAAGATCCGGGACATCACAATAATGTCTAACATGTACTGTATATTATACATTGATGTAGCCTAGCAGTTGTATCAACATCTGTATGTAGCCAACAACTGACACATCAAATAAAGAAAGTTCAATTGAATAATATCTCAACAATAGTTACTGTCAGATTTCAAATTGAACAGGATTATTATTAATACTGCAGACAATAAATATATGTTCTTCTCTCATTTCAAGTAAAATAATGGCTGGAATTTTTAAAGCTTTTAATTTTTAAAGCTTTTAAAAAATGTGACTCTTAAAATAAAGTACTACAATTCATTTTATTGAATGTTCCTGCAGCTTTTAAATAATTTCCTCCAGCTGTGAAGTGAAAAAAAACACCACAAGATGATATTATTTTCATCTTTTCTAAAAAGAGTAATTTTGTGCAGGGACTTTATCTGTTGTTATTGAAACCACTTGTTTCAGCTCTCTCTCCGTTTACTTCATTGTTAAGCAGTGAATTCATGTGTTAGAATTCTGATCTCGGGCTCTTAGATTTATTTTTCTTTGCCTTCCTTTCGGATTTGAGTGGGTACAATTTGTGATTTGTCTTGTAGTTGCTCTTCATATTACCCCTTTAATAATTGTCACGTTCTCTGAACATATGAGACATACTGGTTTTGAACTGCCCGTGGGACGAATGAACATTGAAGAGTCGGTCCATTCTTGGGCTCTGATCTCGCTGACCAAAGTATCATCCTGCATTTCCAATGTTATCAGCTTCAGACGGGCCAAACTGCACCCTTTTACCGCACGTAGTCTGAAAGTGAAACGGTCACATATTTAAACTCGTGGTTAACGTGAATTGAAAACCTTTTTTTCAAAAGGCATGATTGATCTAAATTGTCATATTGGTAACTTTGGATGAAACTAACAGAATACTTTGTTGTTCTAAACAAATTCCAAAGTTGCCCTGGAAGAGATTTAAGACCAACTCGTTCTCACTTTGATTTTGTTAATACTGCAGCTTGGTTAGTGCCACTGAGGAACCCTTTAGTGGCATGTATGATTAGCTTTTGGGCTTTCAACTAACTCCAATGTAAAAACATCGGCGTCAATACTAGTAAGTCAGAGCGACTGATGGAGTAGGAACGGAGGTTGGATGGCCAAACAAACACAGGACTTTCACACAGGTGACCGCTGTTCATGTCCAATGTAAAAACCAAGTCAATATTTACTTGTTTTTTTTATACCTTACTTACTTATTTTAAATAAAAAATTAGACAAAGCCAAGCCTTAGCTTCCCAGAGGATGGTCACAGTGGAAACTTTTTACACTTTTTTACACTTTTTACACTTTACACGAGCCCTTCAAAGCTCGTCCGAGTTCTTAATTTTCTCGCTCAGGTAAGCGTAGCGATAAAATGTTGGACGTGCACGGACAGACGGAAACCTGCCGCGGAGGCGCCAAGCATAATTCCCGCTTTAGACAGCTTGGCTTGACAGCAGCTCCTTTAGATCGAGATGACAGCTATCTTCTCGTTATAAGATATCCTAAAATGACAACCGCCACCATATGTGCTGAAATCTCTGAAACTCTGTAGAATCAATCTTCTGCCATTTTAAGGAAAAAGAAGAGATGCAGAAAGTAGAACTTATTCTCAGGAGCCTGATTGATTTTTCTCTTCCCTTATTTTAATGTGCACAAAGCACAAAGTGTGCACAATTTCCCCTGAATCAAACTCGAAAGCGGCTCATCTCGTTAATTACCAGACTTTCACCCAGCGAGGGACCGGCCCAGCCTGTGCAATTAAAACATGTTTTAAACCTGCACACTCGGGGTGTTTTCAGTGGCTGTGACGGGAACAAACCTTGACCTTGCAGCACTATCAGCGGAGGCAAGGACTCGCCGGACTCGCTGCATCATGCTGGACACACAGCTCTGCCGGGAGGGGAGGGGAGGCAGAGAGAGAGAGAGCGAGAGCGGAAGAGGGGAGGGGCCGAGGGAGTGACTGAGGGGTTGGGAGAGAGAGGCTCGGAGAGCACAGGAGGCAGATGGAGAGAGGGTGGCGAGGGCCCAAGCCGTCTCTCTCTCTCTCTCTCTCGCTCTATCTCTCTGTCTCTGTAGTGGTGTGAGGATGGTCGCTCGCTTTCGTCCTGCTGGCGTCGACTCTGTCCCGGGCTGTTCTCCGTGTCTCTCTGCCGGTAGGGCTGCCGCTTTCACCCTCTCACGTCTCCTTTCCCATGTCATCCACCTACATCTTTTTGTGTGTGTGCGTGTTTGCGTGTGCGTGTGTGAGGTGGAAATAGGAGAGTGCACTCTGTTTACACCCGCCAGCCCCGGCGGGTGTCTGGCAGAGACGACTGCAGCAGCTGCGCTGGCGTGTCTCCCCCCACCCCCACCCCCACCTCCCATCCCCTCTCCCCATCTCTCTCCTGTAGTCTGATGTCATGGCAGCTGATGTTTGCTTGGAGGACACCCACGGCTCGCCGCAAACCAGGGCATGGAGCGACGCTTCAACTTCTCAGGGAGACTGTTGTTGTCCTTTCTGCCCCACTCCCCCCTTCTGTCATTATTCTTTTCTTTCTTTAACCGCTTGCTGCCTCCCAGTTCTTTTTGCTGAGCACAGGACGGTCGGTGCCTATTGATCCGTTAAACAGACCCAGGAATAGTTCATTACATCAGGCCGCTCTCCGCTGACCTCGACAACACGCCGCACTCCCCGTTGCCGCGGACGAGACGGAGGGTCACTGGCACTCACTGCTCCGCCCTCAAAAACATGACTCTTCATCGGGCATATCTCATAGTACAGTTTAATAGGTTTTTAGCAAAGCACACATTAATGAATCGATAATGGGTTTGGGAGGGCGCTTGCCTGTGGCACAGGATTATGCACGACTTGTGTGATCTTTGTGGATATAATTCCATCTCCGAGGCCTTTTCTTTTTCTTTCGGTTCTTGGTTGATATCCTGAGGGGCAGGATTTTTTACGTCGGGCTAGATTATGCAGCATTAAGCTGCTTGGTATCAGATAATTCCACAATGATGAAATTCTCCGTGGTTATGAATTAAAATGGGCTGAGCTCTGTTGTTGTTTCACGCTCAGGAGAATCCACATGTGGCCCACTGAATTTACCTTTTCATTTGGGTTTCAGATTTCATACGGGGACAGAGGAAATTTGTTCTCTCGTCCAACATTTCACAAAACATCTCCCGCACGTGTTCGAAACTGCAACATCGGCTAACACATCCCAGATCTCTGCTGGAGGACCCTTTTCCTCCAGCGAATGTACACTGAAGCATTTAAGCTGTTTTTAATGCCAGATACATCACCGTGTGTTCAATAAATCATGGGCCAATCAGAGGAGTTCTCTGGAGCCGGCGAGAGAGGAGCCAGGAAGCCGCGACGAGCGTTTGATGAGTCATCGGGTCGCTCTGTTCAAAAGGGGCAGAAGGTGAAGCTCTGCTCTGCTGGCCCTTCACTCAATATCACGCTCCAGGATAATGATTCTGATTGGAGTTTGCTGAGGTTGAACTGATTCCAAATCTCAAACGCTGAATCATCATTTGCTTTCGTCTCCGAAGCGGAGTCGTTGTCGTCGTGTGGAGAGGTGGATTTTACGGGGCCTCGCTTTGAGCCGGAGGGGGAACAACCAGGTCTCAATTCACATCTGCTCAGCGTAGGTGGATAATCCGGCTCTGGTTGAAAGCGAAGCGACGCATCGGTACATGCTTCACTGTGTCATATCAAAACTTTGCGTGCAAATGGCTGCAGTCATATTGGAAACATCTACCACTGTCTCGGGCCGTGCATATTTTCAAATATGCGCATGTGTAGCATTTAGCGAGATCTATGAGGAGAAATGGAATATCATTTTCATATCTATGTTACCTGAAATGCGTTGTTTTTATTTTGTTAGCTTAGCATGAGCGCTTCATATATGTACTGTTATGGTATGGATGGCCTCTGAGCGAGGGGAACGGAGTTAGCCTTGGCTTTGGAAAGGGAGGAGGGAGTGGAGGGGTGTTCAGTCCGACCCTAGATGCCATCAAATCCTACACAACTACTTCAACTATTTTTGTTATTAAGGAATGAGGTCTTTATGGACAAACGTGACATATTTCTTTCTATTTTAAGGCACAATTTGTGTTACTTTCGACAAAGTAAATCACACTTAAGGAACTGCATGTGAAGACGTAGCCGGTGTAGGACATTCCAGCGCCTCTCTCTGTCCTGGTTATAACATGCATGGTTCAGACAGCGTGCATGCGGATTCCAATCTGTTCGTGCGCGCCCAGCATTGGGCGTCAACAGGTTGCCACAAGGCCTGGTAACATGTGGCAGGGAAAAGCCGGAGGGGATTATTCTGCTGGCACTCCGTCTCTTCGATTTATTACCAGCATTACTGTCGGTGGACATATCAGGCCGCTGTGGAGAAGATGTGCATTGTGAACGATGGCGCGTCATATTGTTTTAGATTCACTGCTACAACCGGGCTGCAGTTCCGAGTGAACTATTGCCTCTAGGCATGACTTTAAAGACACTGCACAAGCAAAATAATTCATAATATGTTAGTACAAGTTGTGGCTGTAGTGAACATTAGGGTTGAACATTGATGCTCCTTTCCTCTGGGATAAAATCAGGCTCATAATTGTGGATCTAAGTCATCCCTTGGTGATGACTTAGATTCTTATTTGTCTTTTTATAAAGTTTGCAAAACTGTGAAACAACCCGGTCGTAGACGCAAACAATATTCTCGCGTCTTAAATTGCTAATCAGACTGTAAACATTGACCAGAACCAGAATAATCAGAATACCAACACTTGTCACATCTAAGACCCGGAGCTCGCTGCCTTGTTCCACTTCATTCCGGTGATAATCTCTTTGGAGATGGAAACAATGTGGTGTTTTTAGGTTTACAGGTAACCTAAGGAGAGAGGAGGGAGGGGGGCTCACCTCACTAAAAAGCTGGTGACAAATGGTTGAATGCAAGCCCCCGCAAAGGTCGTTTATGGGAAATAATGACTTTAATGGATTACGGAAAGGTTCCTTCCTGTTTTTTTTTATATATTGTACTCTTCTATCTTTAAAAAACAATTACCAATTATTCCTCTTCACGACATCCATCATTTCTCTAACTTGGTGGAAATAACTTCTGCTGACTGTCCAAATCATATTTCACTGGAATGGATTTTTAGTGTTCTTCCTTGTCATAAATAAGACTGATCCCTCCAACCGTGCTGAGACTGTATATTACACTTGCTCCGGGGTTACTGCTCCCACACTGACTCACGGATGAAGCAGATAAGGCATATTCTGCCCTCCATGTAACAATCATGAGCGTCAAGCTTCCCTTTTCTTAGAAAAACGCCTTTCAGACCCAGTTACACAAGATCATTGTTCCATGGGAAGGTTCAGTTTGTTCATGGCAGAACACCACCTCTGTTGCCTTGTCAGATTTGTTTCTGAGGTTGAACGGAGGCATCTTTCTTTCTTTTTTAAAGACGAGAACGTCCTTGACAGCCACGAGCGCAACAAGCTGACACAAGTTGTCTGCGCGGTGTTACCGTAGAGCAGCAGAGCCCAAGTGTCTGGAGATATGTAGGAGGAAGTACGGGTTCAAAAGGTCAACAGAGGCCCCATCTGAGAAGGAAGTGTTCAAGGAGAGGACAACGGATCTCTAGGAGCAGGAAGAGGCAACCAGAGGTCACTTCAAGGCAAGGTCCAAGTGCTGCGCTTATATTAAAAGACGCAATAAGCATTTTAGAGGGAAGCTTGGCCAAACCTGAGAGCAGATAGGACAGATAAAAATAGATGTTTGCTTCTTTTGATTGTCCTGGTTTCCTTGTAGTACCCGGTTCTGGATTCTAACTTTATAGCAGCCCATCCAAAGCAAGAAAAAACCCAAAGAAACCCTGATCTCAGTGCTGTGACAAAAGGCAGTGCAAAACACCCTGTGTTTTCATTTCATCTCCCTGGGAGATTGCAAACAAATGGCTGACAGAATTGCCTAGCGAAGGAGAGGTTTAGAGATTTATATCTAAACACCAATGGAGTTTTGCTTCATAATTATAACTTTAAAAAGAAAAAAAGATTGCCGATTGCTATATTAATATAAAAAGTTGTGATTAGTGGAGCTTTACATCATGTTTGGCATTGTGGTTCTTTGACATTCTCTGTCTCAGCACCTTTAGGGCATTCAAGGTGGAGGAACAATGAAGTACCTTTGTGGCTTACTCCATTGGTTATCGAAGCTTAAGTATTTGTAAATAGATTTCAAAATGGAAAACCGCATTCAGCCTCTCAGACCAAGTCTCTCATGCGCCGCCTCACAAACACTGATCTATATTTGCTTCCTTACTATTTAACTACAACTCAGTGGGAGTGTCCCACACAGAAGCTACCTCCCTATTTCTTTAAATTCACCCGAGGCTGTCAATTGACAGGAAGAGAGGAAGGCTGTGGGTGCCACGTTCTGCTTTTTCCTGACTGGGTATGTGATGGCATGTGTTATAAAACAAAAAAAAACTGAAGTGTCAGATGAAGGATAGTCGAACCGTTGTGACGAGTGGGAGAGAATTATTTGAGAGAACAGAGTGCAGAGTTTCAGCTTTAGGAGGGTGCCAAAAATAATCAGCCAGGGTAATCAAGTGTGTCTCACCAAGCTGCCACTCCCTTTCCTTCTGACAGGCAGGCACACATGGCCGGAACACAACCTGTTCATTTCAGCCTCACAGCTCTCCTCTGCGAAGGTGAAAAAAACTCCAGCAGGAGGACAGGAGGGAACGAAGGGGAAAAGGGGGGAGTTGCAGGAGAGAGAAAAGGCGTCTTTTATCGCCGCATACGCCAACATCAACAGCGCCCAGAAAGCAGACAGAGGTGCTGCCTGTCCTTCAATAGCCCTCAGTGTGTGTTCTACACCACAGGAAAAATAAAAAATAAAAAGGGGAGGGGGGAGAGCCAGGCAGGGTGGTGCTTCCTACAGCCACAGTAACTAGCACCAGATCCACACTCCATCAGTGTGAAGGAGAGGAGTTCTGCTTGTCACTGCCTGTTTTTCTGACATCTTTCTGGAATTGAAACGTACCAGCTGCAGTCGGGTTACGCAGGTGGAGAGTGACAGGCCTGGAGTCAGAGCTGTTCTGTACAATGAAGGTAGGTTCATGTCCGCCAGACTCCCTGGTACCTGACTGGGGGTTGATTTAACATTCATCCTTCATTTCAGTGACTTACCAGCTGCTGTGCTGCATAGAAAAAACGCTTTTCTGTAAGTTGTTTGCGCTCCTTTTCCTATATCCCGTTTCTGACGTCAGGGTTTCTATCCTGTTCGGCCTCGACCAGATGGTGGTTAAGTTCTTCCCCTTTCGGTAGATAGTATTTTCGGTCCTGTGCCTCGCGGATGATGTACAGCTGCTCCTCCTGTTCGCCCCGTATTCCTTTCCCTCGCTTGGATAACGTGCCCTTGAAAGCAGCATCCGTAGCCATTCGTTGCCACTGCGCTTGAATCCCTGCATGGTTTTTGCCCCGATGGTCGTGCCCATCAGTCACTCTGGCGGCAGCACTGCCCACTCAGTTCCAGTGATGAGCAATGGATGGAAGCAGGGAACTGACATAATGGGGTTCTGCAGCTGATTCGGCCTCCCTTCACCTCCCCCTTCTTCCCCTGTTCACCTAGTCAGTCCATCATATATTCGAAATGCTGTTGGTCAGATTGCACCGTAATTCGTAGATATCCCATCAAATCCATGCCTATGTCATTTACGTCGTCGGTATCAATGTTCAAAACCTTACTGAGTCATTTTGTTACCTGAACCTCTACCAAGTACTTTACCATCTTTTCTGAAACTTAAGTAGTTATGTTGCCTAAATCGTGCTATATATGTCAAGATGTTTTCCGAAACCTTATCAAGTATCTTTGTTGCCCAAACCTAACTTGTATTTACAAAATGAGGAATAACTTTATTTTGTACGATATCATCCAAACGGTGGTATGAGGATACGTTGTGTCGGTGCAAGACCCCACTTCAGTACTTTTGTGAAATGTTTAATTCAATATTGACTTGTATCAGCATTCAGTGTTTTCATTAAATGGGCTTTGCAAATTGGAATTTAATTTCACCTTGAGAGAGCGTAAGTGTGCAGCTGCGGGAGGAGCATGAGGTTGGAACAGAGGGACTCAGTTTCTGCAGAAGTGTGTGGAATATTCAGTGGGATTGAAAACTTGGCAGGGTCAGAGTTCTCCACTCTGCCTGGGATTAAATCCCATTTTGCCTCAATCGTATGACGCAGCTGGTGCCAGGTACAAACGGTTTCACATCCAGAGTATAGGACGGACCCAGGACAAGACGCTCAACCAGCGCACTGAGTCTGGTCTCTGGGTATTTGAGTAGTTGGTCGGCCCCACTCCAGACGCCACACAGCCTTGGGAAAGAATGAAAACCTCAAATCACATTCATAAACGTCTGCAAATGTGCAGCGTCTCGGTGACCTATTATAACAATCAGCAGTTTAAGTTGTTCGTCGTTTCGTTTTGCTCGAAGATTTGGGGGCACAACGAGCCTTTTAGGTTTGTATTACTCAGACTTATAAACCTGAAGGTTCATTCTTGACCTTGTTGACAAAACCTTCAACACCAAGTCCATTGACTTGTTTATTCTGGAGCTTTTAACTGTGTCACAGATCTTCATCCTTTGCTCCGGTACTTTCAAACTTCCATAATTCTGAGCGCCTCTTTTCATCCATGTTGGCTCAACGGTTGAGCTAAAAGTCCAGTGTTCTGTTCTGCTCTGAATGAATGTTTGGTCAAACAAACGCAGGACTCTGACCCCGGAGAGTTCTGTTCGAGTCCCATGTAAAACCAAGTCAACATTGACTGATTTCATTGTAGTTTTATCTTATGTACTTAAGTACGTAACAAACTGACATATTTTACGTCACATACGTAGTTATTTTAACCCAAACCAAGATTAAATTCAATTTCAATTCAGTTTATTTTGTATATCCCAAAATCACAAACAATCACCTCACATCGCAAGTCAACCTACGTTGTAAGTTTATTTTTAAAAGAGACTGTTTGAAGCGTTGGGCCACTGACCATTCGCCTGTGTTTGACAACGAGGGGTTGAGTTGTGAATTGAGAATGAGTTGCAAAATCAGAGTGGCACCAAATAACCACGCTGATCCAAAAATATGAAAATGTAACTTTAAAATGAGGAAATGCTATTTTTAGTCTTGGTGTCATGAAATGTGTGTTCCTCCATAATCGCCTCTCCTCCTCCTCCATCACACCCAGCCACTGTCCAGACGTTCTCGGATGCAGTCTGAGCATGCTCAGCCGGGCCCGCTCTCCCCGGAATAGCAAAATTGTTTATGAATACTAATGCAGTGCCTCGGGTCTACATCCCTGCGAGTTCTCTCGTCTGGTTTCAGTGCGAACAAAACATTCCAGGATCTGTTGTGCATGTTTTATGACCTGCTGAAGTCTGATTGTTAGGGAGTTCTGTTTTGGACAAAATCTCGTTGGGCTTCCTGAGCCAGCTATGCGATGCAGCGATGATGCACTGTCACCCTCTGTATCTATGGAGGACATCAGAAAAATGCTTCCTGTCTTGAATTTTGAGATAGCATCGCGGGAGCTCAGACCTGACAATAACAGGCACTGGAGATAAAAGCTCAACCCTGGGAGGAGCACAAATACAGAAAGTAAAACCACAGCACCATGTTAGGATTAATGTCTAAAGTCATTCTCTCTTGCTGAGATTCAATCTGCCAGGATTATTTAGAGAATACATCTGGTTTATTACATTTTGGGTCTTATTTAAGTCGTTTTGGCAGCCGTTCCTACCAGCAACAACAACATTGTAATCACAAATGTAGCTGCTGACGTCTAGGAATGAGCCGACCTTGCAAGAAGCGAGTCACATGGGTCAAGAAACACGAGCAGTCAGACAATCAGACTGGTTCTAAATGTATTTAAAAGAGAAAAGAAAAATGATAAAATACCTTTGTGTCTTTGTGTGAGCGCTATTTATCACTTGTCTCACATATAATAACATAATACTCATTAAGTCAACATTTAATCAAATATGCGCTTAAGGCCACGGCTCACATAGACGTTTATCCGTCCATAAGTCTCAAACAAGCTAGTGCTCGTGCTTTCTTCTCATGATGAGAAAGGGTCAATTTTAGTAAAAACTGGCTGGAAATCAAGTATTACTCACTTCAACCCAGGGCTTACTTTATGTCCGAACAGGGTCCAAGACCTAGACACCTCCACCTAAGCTCGGGACAATGGGGCTGGTGGATTGCAACCAAATCACACTTAGACCACAAAACTAGTTTTATTTATAAGGTTTTTGTCATGTCATAGACAACTCATTGACTTATTAATGGTGGAGCCTTTTGCTGGCATTGTTTCTGACTTAATGTAACATCCATATGTTCACCTTTTATATTTTTATTCAGTTGGATTCATTATATTATTCAGATCTGTTGTTGAATACAGCTGGGAAGCGGTGACAAATATGTGATATAAATGTGAGCAAATTAAAAAATCAAAAGCCTTGTCGTTCATACTTGTCTCATACTTTGGCCATTACGAACATTAAATTTGTATTTAATTGCATTCTTTGTAGTAGTAAAAAGGTCTTAAACGTCTTCAAATGAACCCTGGAAATCCCTGCAGAAACCATTTCCCATTTGTGTCCATAAATCCTGACTGACTGGTTGAACTTTGATCGACCGTATTTACAGTAGGCGTGTGCAGTTTCCCTGAGTAGTTAGGACAGTACAGGTATGCTTACTTTCTGTTTTACCATGCGGTTTGGATAATCTGGTCTGGTAATCTAATCTTGCTCGTTTGTTTAATGCCTGGTGTCCGGACTGCACGTGTTTCTTAGCCTCGCCAGACTTTGTTACAGCGATGTCACCAAGTTCCCAGATTTCGCCCATTATGCAGGTTAATGATATCATTCATGAACTGAAACTATCCTTGAAAGGCCAAGTGAAACGGAAGTTCGGAACGTGCAAGACACATTTGTCTCCAGCTTCCCTACTCACACCGGCTGGTGAATTTGCACTTTAGCGAAGTGACGTAGAGACACCGTATACGTTATGTCTCTGGTTGCGACCTGTCAATCACAATGTAGCTCCGCCTTAAAGCATACTCTGCTTTATGGTCTATTGGCTTTAAATGGACCATAATTTACTAAGTGAACATCATGCTGCATTCAAGAAAACTTGACACTAGAGATTGAGAACATGAACTCACAATGTTTACTGAGGGAAGTCAGAGAGTAATTCATAGACTTCTATGCAATCTGACATCTTTTTGCAACCAGAGGAGTCGCCCCCTGGTGTTCAGTAGAGATAATGCAAGTTTAAGACACTTCCTCATTGGCTTCTATTTTCAGAACCAGAGTTTTCCCCCTGTTTAAATCCCTGCTATAACTGTACACCACAAATACTGCGTTTCACTGAAACAAGTGACAGTACAGAAGCTAAAGACGCTCTAACTTCTGTTTCACCGTGACTTTAAACCTACCTAGGCCTCTCCCTGGGGTTGCTCAGTATTTACTTCTCATCACAATGCTGTGGCGTAATGGTTTCTGTGTTGGCACTGGAGCCAATGGACAGCTCAGGAACAGGATGGGGAAGAGTTACAGCTGGAGGATTAGCAGCGATAAGCTGAATAACTGCTAGCTGGTCAGTGGTGCTACCACGGCAGAACATAAACACTGAACAGACCTAATGCAATATGGTCATCAACATCACATCCTCGTCTGCCAGCTCCACACTCATACTTTATGTGTGTGTATGATTGCTAAAGGGTGCACAAATGTATGGATGCTTGCATGCGACCGGTGTTTGTCTTTTAAGTTAATATTGTGGGCTGCATATGCATACCACACAGGTCAGGGTCAGCATGCATGTATATCATTGGAGCCAGTTGTTGGTTAAATTAATCCTCTCTATCTCTCTCTCTGTCTCTCTCTCTCTGGGGGAGAGGCTCTGGGAGGCTGAGAGGCTCTTGCCACGGCCTCCCTTTCGAAGGCCACACGTGGGTGGGTTCTGAGCTCAGGGATTACAGGGCTGAACTGGAGCCAAACAGCTTTACAGCAGACAGCCAGAGCCACGGCCAGCCGTCTGGGCCTCCACCAGTTTTAGGTGTGGGGTGATGCAGCTGGCCAGAGGAGGGGTTGCTGCCTACATCTTTGTTTTAATGTCAAAATGCACTTATTCCCCAGTGTCTCTAAACAGGACATGACTTGTGCAAGAGGAGATCATTATAAATGTGCTGACATTGTTATTGGTGTGACCTACGCACATGTTAAAACATGCTGCAGTCTTCGCTCCAAGTTGGTAGAGGGTAATGGAAAACAGCATTAATGACTGCAGTAAGTTGTTTAAATAGCGTGCCTGTTTAAGTACATTTACCTCCGGCTCGTAATTAAGGTGAATTGGATTGTAGAGAGAATTGGGTCAAAAAGTATCTTGTTTTTCAAGCTACAACAAACACACACTAAAAGCCACCCGGGAAACGTAAATGCTTTTTTTGCAAACACACGCTCACTAGCAGGTGTCATCTTTGATTTGCTCGTTTTGTGCATCCAACATCAGGGCTGGTCATCGTTGAGAAAATTACAAAAAAAGTACCAGTACCTCTAAAGTGATAAATAGACTTCCTACTCAATTCAGGAGTTTCCATACAACTTGGTCATGCGTCATTTCGCTCAACATCTACTCGATAAAGGTATAGAGCAGTGGTTCTCAAATGGGGGTACGTAAAAGCACTCCAGGGGGTACGTGATTTCTTTTTTATATATTTTAAATGAGCATTTAAATCCTTTCAAAATAGTTATTTATTAAATATTCAATAAAATATAAGTTTAAATTCATAAACTGAATTGTATATATTCTGTATTGAATCAGACACTGATTGCACAGCGCTGTGTATTACAACTTTTTTTCAACCGAAAAATGCTTTGCACTGGTCAGGGGGTACTTGGCTGAAAAAAAGCTTTCACGCCGGTACATCACTGAAAAAAGGTTGAGCACCAATGGTATAGAGTACCGATAGCTAGCCCGAAACAACAGTCGAGAACCCGAAGATATTTAGAGAAACAGCCTCACACTTATGAAGGTGAACCTGCTTCATGTTTTGCATTGTTTCTTGATGAACTCTTTCAGCTCTACAGCACGTATTAAAGATTGTGTCACAATCTAACAGGTACATGGTGCAGCCTCTGTATTAGGATATAGAGCCATGTAATTGTACATTTGTCAAGAGTTGAGAATGTGAGCTCCTCGTGTTTCTAAGTTGGCTGTTCAAGTTGAATTTGTCTCCAGCTTCCCCACTCACACCGGCTGGTCAATTTACTGACCAAGCGGAGCAGAAAATGCAGTGTCTGTCAAGCAACTCTATTTTTGTGCCTGCTGGAGAGGAAGCAGTCTCATGCAACATGTTAAAAGTAGCAACGCCTTAGGAGTGAAGTGTTGTCACCCCGCATGTAGGAGGAGGTGAGCAGGGAGGGGTGGAGACATGTGGACATTGTAGATGGAGGCAGAGTGGTGTTTACTGGTGGTTATAGTTGGACCAGAGCTGTCCAGTCAGGATTAATACAAGGACGACTGTTCCTACTGGTGCCACTCGGGGTCTGGGCAGACAGTTGTGTCCGTAATACAAACCCTTCAAAGAGGTGTTGAGTTGTCTTCTCTTCAACTACTCTAGGAGGAGCCGCTGTTTCATGAATTCCTCTGTGTTTTAAGTGCGACCGATAGATAATTAACATACAGGTAAGCGCATAACAATCAGTGCAGTGACAGTCATATGACCATAATAACAGAATAATATAAAGGCAATATTCTGCTACTAAATGTTGTCATTTTGAGCCATCTCAAGTAATGTTTTTAGGTATTCTTGTAATGTAGCGCCTATACAAGTTGTTACGCACAGAAACCTGGCACATTGAGCCCAAAGCTTTTTATTTGCAATAGATGAATAAATAGTGTTTGCCAAACGGGGAAAATGGATGAACGACTCTAGCTAAAAGCTACCGTTTAGCTGCCTAAAGCAATATCTCTACTGTATAATCTTACAATCGTATGACCTTTTGTTTTGTGCCCATCGATTCCAAGCTCTTCAACAATCACCAGCACCGATCTACCTTTAAATCCCCTCTCTGTGTTGTTTGCTTTGTTTTGTCGTAAAGTGCTTTGTCATAACCCTTTTATCAGATGCCATTTTGGATGATGACGATTGCATCTATCGCTGAGTGGTCAAACAACTCTTGACGGTGAATTATCTTTCCTTTTTTTGACACAACAAGTGGTCATATTTGTTTGTAAAGCTCTGTAGTGGCTCTGATGTAGTGGCTGTTAACTTCTGTTAAAGAGAACCAACTGTCTTTGACAGAGCTATAGGCCAAACTGAGTGTTTAAATTAGTGTATACATAAAGCTAAACTCAAGACTTTGTTAGAAATTTCACTTTTCAGTTCTGTTTTTTACAGCGACTCTGGTATAGTTTTTTCTGAAATCTTACCCAACTGTGGTCCTGGACTAGAGAGGTAGCTCCATGGTTAGCATCGTCCAGAGTTGCACTTCCAGAATGGAGGGTAAAGGAATGTATGTCCACATTTGTCCTCTGAGAGACCATCTTAACTCCTTTTATAATTAACTATACTGAGCTCTGTATTCTCTCTCTGCTACACTTTCTGTGAACCGTCACCATATGGGAAACATTTAGCTCCTTTTGATTAAGCCCTGTAATGGCCCATAAGAGAGGTATTCTGCTTCAGCTCCCTCTTCACTCTCACTTATCGTATACTGTAATTAGGATTATTTTCCTTGTTATATAGAGTCGTTAAGAATTAGTTTCTTTGAGGCATGTTTCCAGCGAAGATATATCACCAGAGGTTACACTGCAGAATCAGACCTTCGGATCTCTACCCAAACCAAACCTATTAGCTGTGTTATCTCCGGGCTTTATGCTGCACGGTTGCTTTGGTTTCGATAACATCCTTGGCCCACTTGATACACGCCCGTTGTTTGGGTAATGATGTCATTATAAGGAAATGGATAGGGGGCAGGGGAATAGGGGGGGGGGGGGTTATCACCCTAAACATCAGCACAAAGATGGGAGGGGATGTGAGTCAAACATTCCCCATAAACCTTATTTGTCTAAAGGATAGCTCAGCGGGCCAACTGGCCAAGCAGCTGTTGCTTGTTCTGCTTTCCCTATTAGAAGACTGTGGTCGTGATCATTTTATCGGATTATGATTATCGGACACGGCATGTGAAGCTGTAGACAGTTATACGGAGGTAAAGCTCACATTCCTGCAGCGAAAATGGTACATCCAGGGGGTTTCCCCAGACCTTTTCCTTGCCGCATAGATTGTCTTGCTAAAAATAAAGCCCATCTTGCTCAATCTTCATGGGCTTTTTGCCTCTTACTTGCTGCCTCTTCCTGTTTAAATTAAGACCCTCCTCATCTATGGGGCACCAGGGCTCCCGCTGCCACACGACCCAGTTTCCTCTGGAGGAACTCCCTCCCCTCTTCCTGCGAACGCCCCTCCTCACAATGCTCCTAAAGGGCGGCCAGAGCTAAAGAGGTATCCGAGGGTGAGGAGCTGCATTTAAGCCCGGGGATGGAGTCACGGAGGGAAGGGTGGTGATGGGCCTGGAGTACAGAGGGACTAAGAAGGCAACATGTGGTGTCTGCAGTGTGCTTCGGATAGGTCCTTGCTTGAGCTGGAATCAGACAGCTGGTAAGCCCAACTTATGTGTGTGTGCCTGCTGGTGGTTGAGTGTATGCAGAAGTCGCTACTTTTAATGGCCCTTCGACGTATACTTACTCTCTGATTTGGCTCTGAATTTGTTTCGTGATGCAGGTTCTACTTCTCACTGATGAGTCCTCCTTTATTCTGGGGCCGCTGCCAGACTCAACTGAGATCAATAGTGAAAGCATTTATTATTTGCTGTTACTCCTTATTGGATGAGTGGCCTTTAATGCAGTGGGTTTTGTGCCAGACCAGAGCTGCTGATGATATTCATTTGGGATGCATCAGAGAATTGTACTCCAATGATGAGCCAGTAGTTGATTTTCTATCTGCGTGCCAAACAAGTCATATTTCACCGTTCCTCCTCCGGTGCCTTCGCACTCGACTTTAATGATCTTAAACGTATTCCGAAGAGTTACTCAAACGTGATCAAAACGCATCATAGTCAGTGTGAGTGTATAGCAAAACAAAGACAACCAGAAGAGGGAGGTGGTTTGTGTGAGTGGCAGATTGGAGTAATTAATTCATCACTGCCGAGCAACACAGCGAGAAGTGGCTCCGCTGAGCCGCCAAGAAAGCGTCTCCAGGGGAGGTGTTGACACCAGAGATGTCCTCGCATCACCGGCCCCCTCCGCTGGATCCGTCACGTCATCCTGCCCTACAAACACCTCATTAAAATTGTATTAGCCAGCAATTTATGCACCGTCATGGTATGCCACGGCCTTTTTCTGGGTTTCTCGAATTGAATGCCGCAATCTAACTCAGGAGGTGACGTGCACAGCTTTTTATGTTGATGTAATCCCTGACATTGATGGGGCACTCATTTTACTTGCCAAAGTTAATTTACCAGTCAACAGCTGTTTATGAAAACGGTTGTGTCATGTCTTCTGGGGCTCTCGAGGAGCTCTGTTGTCGCTGAACTAATCTGGAATTTTAATGGGGGACTACATATTATTCAAATTAAAGCCTATGTTACAAATGTTTGTGGAGCATCAGGCTGTTCTCTTACAGCGATTGTAGCTATACCAACGAAAATGAATGCGCTGTAATTTTTGTATATCATTCCACGTAATCATCAACCAGGAAGTATTGGGACCACAAAAACCCATCCAGGGCAGATGGAGGGGGGCGGGGTCAAACAAAACTAAACCTAAACCTAACCAAATATTTCAAGTTCTTTTCCTAAACTTAGCTCTCTAGTTTTGCTACTAGTATTTCACGTTTTTTTTCGGAACTTTACTAAGTAGTTTTATTGCCTAAACTTAACACAATTTCCTGTGTAGATGAATGTTTAGAAAAAGCAGTATGAATGTACTGCGGAAATTGACATGTTGCTGGACTTTCCTAGGAAAACGGACAAAAAATGAAATCATACAAACTGTTTTGTGAAAATGTTTTGGGAGGATGAACCAAGTGGATATCTACCAGTCTCATGAAAGACGCTATTGAGTTACATTATGGCTAGTATATGATCCAGGGTTTTTGGAAATTGACCCAAAACCATGAATAGGTCAGAATAACCATACAATCCTGTTTTATTTAGATTCCCCAGGGTTAGAGCTTCAGAGAAAACACAAGCAGCCCATGCTAACCAATCATAGTTCTTGCAATCTCCGTAGCCAAAGCATTCAATTATTCTTTGCATGATAATATTTTCTCACTCCATCAACATTTGGACACAAATATGATTCAATATATATGTCACCCAATATTATGAAAGCACAATATTATTATTATTGTTATTATTATAAAATATATCTTTTGAGTGAAAAGGCCAGTTCACCCCAAAATGTGAAAATACATATTTTCCCTCTTACCTGTAGTGCTATTTATCAATCTAGATAGTTTCGATGTGAGTTGCCAAGTTTTAGAGATATCAGCCTTTGGGATGTCGGCCTTCTCTCTTATATAATGGGACTAGATGTATTGGAAAAACTCAACAGCAATGTCTCTTTCCAGAAATCACGACCCGCCTATTCCAGATAATCTACTTTTGAGCAGTTTCACGTAGGAGCTATGGTTGAAAGAAAATAGTTCCACATGAAACTGCTTACAACTAGGTTGCTTTGGAGAGATTCATTTTAATGAGGCTGGATGAATGCTTGGCACAGACTGCAGTCAGTTAGTTGACTCAGTTAGGTCTGACCAAAGTGACCTCACTCTCTCCTCCCAGTCTAGGGGAATTGAATCAGTAACGCATTGACTCTTGTATTTCGTCCTCAACTACCCCTCCCAAAAGCAGCTGTTTGTCTTGTCATGTCAGGTTTTTTATTTTATTTTTAAACACATTTAATGGTGTCTGCATTCTCCTGCATTGCTCAGAGAGCAACATTTCAAGCATGCTGAGCCTCCCTTCAATCCAAACGAACAAACTTTTCCAATTAGACGGCCTCTGCTGGAGCAGACGTATTACGGCCCGCCTTTCAGTCTAATTAATGGACTTGTTCTGCCTGATTCAATGTGCTCCTTTTGGAATCAAAAATGTGTCGAGACGATTCACGGGGAGGAGAATGAAGAGAGATGTTATCCCATAACAGAGCCTCAGCCAGTCAGTCGCTTCACTGAGACTCGGCTCAAGACTTCGCATGTGTATTTTCTATTGTTCACTGGATATCAACTGTACTTGAATGATATAAACTGAATGTAAGCGCTATTAAGCGGGGACCCCTTTAGTAATCTGTTTGCACAAGCCAATGACAGGCATCATTTGTTACCTCTGGTTCCACCTTCTATGCACAATGTAGGCCTATTCGGTGCTTTCAGCCTCCTCTGGACATCAAATCTCTTTCCTATTAGAGGTTGTATTTCAGCCTTTAATATCTAACCTTTACACATTCCACCACAGAGATTGAGGTCTTTGACAAGGTTATGCAGTGATAGATGCCTCCAGATGGATGTCCTTGTTCTGAGCCGTTCCACTTTATCCATCAGCCGGTGACAATGAAAATTAAAAGATATTGAGTGTATTTTGCAAAAGAAAGAAAGAAAAGCTCACATTTCCACCATGGATTGTAACTGGCAAGGTGAAGTTAGGAAATGAGCGATGTGTGGGCCCAGAATTACATAATGGTGTCACATCACTTTTTAAATGTGAGACATTTTTATCTCTCGGAATGATTGACTGCGCTGTTGATAAAAGGTCAGACGGTACAATAAGCCTGCAGCCTGTAGCACTGACTTTATTGTCTTCTGCTCACTGTAAGTCACTGCTGTGTCCGGCCAATCGATGAGGGAAGTGCAGTAAGCCTTACTCACACTCACCATGCTAACCACCTGCCAGGTGGAGTTTGGTGTCCACTTGATTGTAAGCAGCTCTTTCCTCGTGCCGGTAGACTCTGTGCCAGTGTGCTCTTTTTGCATGTTATTTTATAGTGTCATGGACTCCGAGGAAACATAACAAAATCTGGGAAAACCTGATGAAAGTTTCTCAACATGGGCTCTGAGTCCACACATTGTAGGTGTTTGACAAAGAAACACCTACAAGTTGCATTATGGGAAGTGTAGAATGCAACGTTGAGGAGATATTCCGATTCCTTGCTTGTTCTCACGTCAGCCAACGTTGTTTGCAGAGCTGGCTTTTAATTCATTTAAATGAACTGATGTCTCTATATAAAGCACACTGATGTATTTCTATATACCGCCATCCAGTTCTTTTTCTGTCCAAAAAGAAAAAGCCTTAACTAAAAATCAAAGGTTTCTATCTCTAGAGAGGTGACAGCTTGTTATCTCGCACGCAGACAGCAGTCAGATCAGATAGATGTTTAGTTTTTTTCTTCCTTCTAGTGGCATTTGATTCCCCAAAGTGGTAGCTATTGAGCTGTGTCCAAGTACCAGAACACTTAATCCCTCTCAGCTAATCACACCAGCGTCTCAGGTGCGGTTGACATTTAGCTGCTGCAGTCCGGTGGGGCGCGGCTTCGTCCAATCGGCTGTCTCCAGGTTGGCCTTTGTGCCGCTGCAAGCAGACGAAGATGCTCATTTATTTTAATATTAAAAGGAGCTGCTTCGCATAATTTATTCACTCCTGACATTGTGCTTTCTGTTTTGATTGAGATTTTGAAGATGGAGCTGCTGACAATGTTGTTTGGATTTCGGTATTACTCACAGGCATTTAATTTATTCTTATCAAGATGCAGTGGAAGAGTCTTTTCCACTGATTAGGATGACTCGAGGTATCTGCATTTTTAAGGGAATGGGTAGACACAGCAAACATATCCTTGCCCCCTCCCAGAGGTATCAAAGTTCACTTCTCCCCATTGTCACGTGCCTCTCGCCGTAACACAAAGCAGTGCATGCCCTCAGGACTGTGACTCAGCAAACTAACCCTGGTGTGCTCCGTGTATCACAGTGTGGAAGGTGATGCTGCAGACAGCGAGGTGGGTGCCTCAGTGGACCCCGGCGGTAGCTACAGCTGCATCCCAGTGACCCACAGCGGTGGGCTGGGCCCCGACCACCTGGACAGCCAGCTCTACGGACACATCCTGCTGCCCGGCCACTTGCGGCCCCGCCGACCCAAGCTCCAACACTCCCAGTCCATCCTCCGCAAGCAGGCAGAGGAGGAGGCCATCAAGCGCTCCCGCTCGCTGTCGGAGAGCTATGAGCTCTCAGCGGACCTGCAGGACAAGCAGGTGAGGGGACTTCTATTAATATAAAACTGTGTGGTAAAAAATGACTGTAATTATCTCCATACAGAGATGCTCCACCAACTAATGAAAAGACAGAGTTGAAAATTCAGTCACAGTCAGGTGATGTCATAACTGGTCAAAATGAAATGAATGAATCACCCTTCTTATGAATTAATAATTAGACATTAGGCAATTGAACATCATCAATTGCAAGTAAATTGTCTAACATGTTTATTACATCTTTATCTTATTGATAGATATGACAATACCTAAAGGTTGTTATTATAATATTACCTTTTACTACATGCTGTCGTCAGGCTAAAGCTCCTCATGGTGCTCAAATAATATAACAATAGGACACTAGCCCTCTCGTTAGGCAGTGAAGTTTCTAGCCTGTTGGAGTGAGACCCACTGTCGTGGTCCATGTCCCTTGAAGGAAGTGTGAGTCCACCGGTGCCCTTGGCCCTCACGTGGTGCAGGGAAATATGAATGGGGTCATTCCACTCCATTAGTACATAGGTGGAAAACTGTGTCAGTGTGTAAAGGGCACAGGGGCTGAGAGACCTTTGGACACCGTTCTAATAATATCACTTTACTGTGATGATTTATTCATCAGTCATTTCAGTTTAGTGTACACAATGTAATATAACACCCGACTAATTCATTTTCATCCTTCTTTTTAATGAACGATATTTAAACAGTGCAGCACACACTGTTAATCAATTCATATTTTAGTTCTCAGTCTTGATTACATCTTAATTTGTGGCCTCTTTTTGGTCATTTTTTGAATGTCCAACAATCCCCGACTATAATCATGTTTTCTTTCTGAGAGCAATCCCTCATCATTATTGGGGACATTACCAGTTTATCCGTCAAACTGGGTTCCGATCGCAATTCAACATTATCCATCTTCCCCGGGAGTCTATTTGGGTCTAATAAAACTTCCAGCCCTTTTTAAATGCCATCCTCGCTCTTCTCTATTATTTTTAAGGCAGGGCAAAAGCACATATGACAACAGCGCCATTCTTCATTCTGTCTCATGCATGTCTCCTCAGATAGATAATAGTCTTACTTTTGCATCTGTGTGAAAACAGCTTTTGTGCCAGAGTACATTTTCAAGATGAAGAGTGATACACCAAACGTCATATATCTTTTGTGTCACAAACATACTTGACAAATTAACCCTAAATCAAGTTCCATTAACTATCTTTTTTCTTTATCTGGCTCAGTCGTCATCCAATGACTAGTATCATGAGACAGAAATGTTCCGATGAAAGTTAACAGGTTCAGAGAATGTAATTGGACCTTGAGTTTCCAGTATTTTGTCAACGTAAACGTTTGATACTAAAAAAGATTCTAGGTGAAATACAGCACCCCTCAGAATACTTCATGCATTCATCATTCCTGTTTTATACCTAGGATCACTATCACCAGTTGTCCCATTACAGAGGACATTTGAAAGGTTGGACTGCCATTATAACACAGCTCAGGGAATATGTAGGCTGTTCCCAGTTGTTTTTCAGATGCATTTGTAACAGCAAATCTTCTTCTCTACGTGCAGGTGGAGATGCTAGAGCGTAAATATGGTGGCCGTTTCATAACCCGGCATGCAGCCCGCACCATCCAGACAGCCTTCCGCCAGTACCAGATGAACAAGAACTTTGAGCGTCTAAGAAGTTCTATGTCTGAGAACCGTATGTCCAGACGGATCGTCCTATCCAATATGAGAATGCAGTTTTCCTTTGAAGGACCTGAAAAAGTCCACAGCTCCTACTTTGAGGGAAAGCAGGTCTCACTAACGGATGACGGCACCAAAATGGGTGCGCTCGTGCAGTCGGAGCACGGTGGGGAGATGGGCCTGCAGACCAAGACCCCCACTACACAGAGCGACTTCACAGACGCTATCACAGAACTAGAAGATGCCTTCTCCAGGCAGGTCAAATCTTTAGCTGAGTCTATAGATGATGCGCTAAACTGTCACAGTCTGCATGGTGACGACAACCAGTCAGAGCCAGGGAGAGGCCACCATGACATGGACAGGGAGGTCAGCTGCCAGGTGAAACCCACCCACGGGGCTTCGGAACACCGCAAACTAGATGAGATGACGGCGTCTTACAGTGATGTCACCCTTTACATCGATGAAGAAGAACTGTCACCACCACTGCCCCTGTCTCAATCTGTGGACCGAACCTCCAGCACTGAATCAGACTTGCGTCAGCGTTCCCTCAACTCTTCCCAGGACTACTGGTCACTGGCTCATAAGGATGAAAAGGGGGACACAGACACCAGCTGCCGTAGTACACCATCTCTGGAGTACCAAGAGCAGCGCTTGCGGGTGGACCACCTACCCTTACTGACCATTGAGCCTCCGAGCGACAGCTCGGTGGAGCTCAGTGATCGCTCTGACCGCAGCTCCTTGAAGAGACAGAACGCCTCCGACCGGACTCTCAGCAACCAGCAGAACAGCCCCAAGCACATCGGCCACAGTCTGCCACCCCGAGGTCCTTCCAGAGACGAGGACGCCCCCCGCCATCGGCCACGGCAACTGGAGGCCCATCTGGCCATCAACGGCACCGCCAACCGGCAGAGTAAGTCGGAGTCCGATTTCTCCGATGGCGACAACGACAGCATCAACAGCACGTCCAACTCCAATGATACCATCAACTGCAGCTCTGAGTCCTCGTCCAGGGACAGCCTGAGGGAGCAGACGCTCAGCAAGCAGACGTACCACAAGGAGACTCGCAACAGCTGGGACTCGCCTGCATTCAGTAACGACCTCATCCGCAAGAGGCACTACCGCATTGGCCTCAACCTCTTCAACAAGTACGTACATTTTGCCACACAAGATGCTCTAACAGACTACTCAATATATCATATTCCGACACAGTTCGATACATTGCTTGTGTCTTTACATTACATGACGGACAGAAATTAGATCCAGTCTATTCCTTTCATTTTAGAACTCCTAATGTTGATTGAAAATGACTATTTGTGTGCTCTACTAAGGTGCAAACAAGCCTGGGACTCGTTCTTGATCTTAGCCTCTTTAATTCCATTTAATCAGATGATTGTGGCTTTGGTTTCTTTTCCAGAGCCAGCCATTAAGTTCCTTTTAATCATTTGTGATGAACACCGCAGAGAAAAGTAGCTCCCTCCTCCCCACTCTCAGCATTCATCCTGTTCCACCACCCTCCCTCCCTGTCTCTCTAAATCCTGTCCCTCATTTGACACACATTTGGCCACGGGCAGAAGTGCAGAGGGATAATCACAGATTTTGGATTGTGTCCTATTTCTCTCTATCTCTCCACCCTCTCCCATATCCCCAGGAAACCAGAAAAAGGCATCCAGTATCTGATAGAGCGAAACTTTGTTCCGGACACTCCAGTGGGTGTGGCCCACTTCCTGCTCCAGAGGAAAGGCTTGAGTAGGCAGATGATCGGCGAGTTCCTGGGTAACAGACAAAAACAGTTCAACCGAGATGTCCTCGAGTGAGTTTGCGGCGAGAAACGTCTTTGTACTCTTTGACGACCTTGTTATGTGCAGAAAGATCTTTTTTTTCCTTAACCCTGAAATTCTCAAAACACTGGCTTTTGATTTGACTTTGTAAACTATACCAGTCATACCATCATTTTGTTGTATCTTCCTACCTGGAACAGGAACATAAATCATCATTCAGTTGTAAATATGGTGGCGAGCTTGCAATCTGCATTATTTGGAGTTTCAGAGCACTACATAATGACTCAAGTTTCATCCAGAAAATAAACTGAAAAGGAAATTGCTGTGATGCTCAGATAAACACACAGACTAAATTTATATTAGGCTGGCAGGAGAAATAGGTTCCCCATTTACCCCCGTGGCATTTTTTTGTAATCTGTATTTTCAGGACCCTAATGATATCTAGTGAAGAATTCATCATGTTGCTACGGTGAACTAATGGCCCATGGGGTTCATCTGGCGGCAATCTTGAGTTGACGTCTACACCAGTGGCGTTCAAAGACAAATTAACCTACTTTCACATATCATTTTGAGACCAGGAACCAAATGGAAATGTCACTGACACGGTAAAACCACTCTCTATTCTTAAATAGGTAAATAACAAATCTTAGGTTCATAACAATATAACTTTTGCTAATTTGTATGTTGTCTGGTTAAGGGGTGGACTTCAATTCAAGATGGCCGCCAAACGAACCCCATCGGCCATTAGTTGACCATGAAGACATGACTAAATCTTAACTAGAAACCATTAGGGTTCTAGAAAAAAAGGGAAGGGGAGTCTTAAAGATATTGCATTTTCCAGTAGTGATTCTCAAATAGCGCCTCTACTTTATGCTTTCAGACTTATCTGAAACACACTCCAACAGCGCTATCAGAGCCGATTGAGATTCAGCGGAGGATAAGGCCAGGAAAAGTCTGTCAGTGTCAGTTTGACAAGCATATCTAAAGGGCTCCTTGAGAAAATGTCTATAATTGTTCTCAGGAGTTTATGGATGCCAACACAGAGCTACAAGGAGAGGGAATATTTAACCTACATTAATTTATCTGGTTGCCAGAAATAGGACTCCAAATCAATGCTAATATTGCTTCCTGTCTACTGTGTGGGTAAATGGGCAACTGTTTGCTAACTCGTTGTGGAAATTATTAGTACTGCTTTAAGTAAAAGCAATGAAGCATAATCAATATTGAATTGTTGTTAAAAAGTTAATTGAGAAAATGTACTGAACCTCTTTAGCCTACAATGAATTGTGTCATTGAGCTGAAACAAGGCTGTTTTCTAACAAGCAGCAGCTGTATTTATTTCTAATTCAATGAAAATGAGCAAATAACTGTAGCCGTCTGTAGCTAATGGACGCAGTTCCACCTATTAAAGGCAGTTATACAGTGCTGAATCCCATGCAGCTTTCTTAAGGAATCAAGTTATTCCTATTTAAAAAAAGACTGCTTTTGCCACTTCCCGCTTTTTTTTTCACCAGCTGTGTGGTGGACGAAATGGACTTCTCAGCTATGGAGCTGGATGAAGCACTCAGGAAATTCCAGGCACACATCAGAGTGCAAGGAGAAGCACAGAAGGTGGAGCGGCTCATAGAGGCCTACAGGTGAGAAACACTGGAGACACAAAGCATGGTTTCATCACTCAATCCAGGTTTTGCATCATGTCCCATGTCCAGACCATAGGCTGTATATGAAGATGGAGAAATGACAGCCACCCAAAAGTGAAGCCAAAACATCTTGATTGCCCCCTTGTGGCTGGTTGTAGTGTAGAACATAAACCCCGCCCCCTCCATGTAAGTGAATGGGACATGGGTAAAACAAAAGTATGTGATAAGTTTGGTTTTATTTTGTTATTTCATGCTATAAAAAGAGGATGTGACGTCATGACTGACAGATGAAGTCGCGTAGAACGTTGTGTGTTTTCATATCAGTGTCAGCAGACATGCAGAGGATGTTCCAGACACAAGCATCACAAGTCTGATGAAATGTGGGCTTCCCAGTTCAAATGCAATGCATCATAACACATCCGCTGGGCGGCTCACGCTAACCAACTAACAAGTTCTCATCTCGCGATTGGTTTGATCGGGTGTACATGCGGGACCCGGATACCGCGGCTCCATCCCCTGTGCGCAGACTCTGGCTCCAAATGACTACACAAGCGCAAGATGGCAGTTATCGTATGCGGGATCTTTTGGCTTCACTTCAATCCAGTGGGAGGAATTGGAGACTATTTATCCACAGTATATGCTCTATATACAGTCAATGGTCTAAACGCTATTGCCCCCTCTAAAACAATGGTGTTTGTTCTACCAGATCATTCCATATGATTACAGAAAGTAATTTGGAGGAAATTAGTTCAGAAAGTTGAGCAAAACCTCCCTCAGGTCAGCTGATGGATGTTGTTTGGGACTCATTTATTTTCTCTGAACCTCAGGTCGAAAAGTGCTCTCATGCCCACAGAGAATCAGCTTCAATCAGCACTGAGCAAGGACATTTCGGCCTCAGTAAACACCACAGTCACTGTTACATTGTGGCGATAACGATAAGTGATCATGTGGCGCTCTCCCCCCGGCGGTCCAGTCCAGATATGATCATGGAGTCACTTTATGGTGACTTAGAAAGCCGGTGAGCAGCCAGCTGACGGCTGCAGGCCGTATCGACAGTCCTCGGTGGGACTGGATCCTCGTGCTTTTTTTACTGTGATGCAGTAGTCAAATGTACGTGATCACACCTCAGATGGTGGAGCGTTCAATATTGTTATCAATATTGATATTTTCACCAATGAGTGCAACTAACAGGGGTGGTTACGGATTTATTTTGCCTTTTGATGCTTTGTCCTTTGATGGTGTTCAGATGTTGGAACTGTGTCCAAATTAAATGTGAGTTTTCCCATCAGTGTGAAATAAATTTAAATCTATGATGATAGTGTCCAATATGTGCATGTGACCGTTGCCGAAGTGGGCGCAATAACAAATTTGTCCTTGGTTGTGCCTTTTTTCAGGATTGTCTCAAGGCTGTTAGAGTAGGATTGATTGTTAGCTCTAAGTATGAACAATAATTATGACCTAAGTTGAAGTAGTTCTTATTTTTGAAAAGCATTGGATTTTATTACTGCATCTGCCAGTGGGCCTAATAATATCAACATTCCACTACAGAAGAGGCTTGTTGTTCTTTGCAACAATGTCAAATACAATTTTGACCGAATATGTGCGCCATTAAAAACAAATAGATTTCTTGGTACAATTTAAAAGTTTCCGGGTCCAACATCCTCTCCACAGCCAACGCTACTGCATCTGCAACCCCGGCGTGGTGCGGCAGTTCAGGAACCCCGACACCATCTTCATCCTGGCCTTTGCCATCATCCTCCTCAACACGGACATGTACAGCCCCAACGTCAAGCCGGAGAGGAAGATGAAGCTGGAGGACTTTGTCAAGAACCTTCGAGGTACTTTGTCCGGCTTACTGTCACAAAAGCACTATTATCTTTAGAACCGGATAAATATTCACTTCAAATTGAGTTTTGTGCATGCATTTTGCCTTGATTAATGTCCGTGTCAATAAGGTTTTAAATTTATGTTTAGTCCAAGAGAGCTTTGCTGGTTAAGCAAATCTCTTTTTAGTTGCCCTCAACAGATTTCGAGGGTATTAGCGGGGGCTTTACGGCATGGCTAACTCATTATTCTGCCTACTGGAGTAGTCAGTAATTAAGGTACAGTATTAAGTGGACAAATGTTTGCCCTCAGAGAGCTAGAAGGACATTTCCGTCCACACTGTGAGAAATGTGTGCAATGTGTAGGTAAATTCAGGGATTCATCAACTCTCATAAATCTTTGAGTTAGTAATTAATCCTTCTCTCTCTCTCTTCTCCTTTCCTCTCATCCTCTCACAGGAGTGGACGACGGGGAAGACATCCCCCGAGAGATGCTGGTGGGGATTTATGAGCGGATCCGCAAGCGTGAGCTCAAGACCAACGAAGACCACGTGTCTCAGGTTCAGAAAGTGGAAAAACTCATCGTTGGAAAAAAGCCGGTGAGTTTGAGCTTGCCGTTGTGGGCGCACAGCATGAGCTCTTTCATCTCGCCCTCCATTCAAGAGCTAAATGTAACGGGGAGCGCACAGTGCCAAATTACCCAATGTACCCTCTAGGCTGTCAAAGAGAGAGACGGCTTTCTTCAAGGCCGCCGTTCTAAAAAAGAAAAAAAACGTAAAAGGAAATGAAGGAGCGTTCTTTACCTGAACCTGCTCTCTTCGCTGTGTGACTCATTGATTCTTCGGGGCCCGGAGCCCTTCATGCTGAATGACTGTAATGCGTCTTTTGACCTGAGAGCGAGCCAAGGAAAGTACCACCTGTCAAGCTCCATAATAATAAATGAGATAAACAGCCCCGTGCCATATCATCAAGAAGGTGTTTTTGCTCGAAAACCCCCGCCCTTCCTCTCTGTCCATTCATGCCCTTTGCATCAAACCAACTCCACTTTGGGTAACACGAATCAGCAGAAGGGACCTTGGCAACGTCGCGGTCATAAAGCTTGACGCACATTCGGAAACACGGCACACAGCGCTAACAGATGGATTGTGAGGAATGCGTAGTTTTTTTGTTCCGCGATCTGTAAAACTAGTTTCTACAATTCTGAATCTGGCCCATTTTTCTTGTTGAACATCACGTCTTTTCTTTGATATGTCGCACATTTAAAAGTCCCCCGTATGTGTTCATTGATCCCTGTAAAATGACTCTTTTTTTTGTATGTAATTCTCCCTCCACAGATCGGCTCGCTACACCATGGTCTGGGCTGTGTGAGTATTACTCTTCCCGTCATCTGAATCTTTGGGGTCGAGTAAAAAAAAAAAAAAGGCTTTCTGGAACAGGTGCAAACATTGTGGAATGTTTATACGTTTTGATACTCGGTAATGAGGCCGTATCGTGTGCACAGGTGCTCTCTTTACCCCACCGGAGACTGGTCTGCTACTGCAGACTTTTTGAAGTGCCCGACCCCAACAAACCTCAAAAGTTGGGCCTTCACCAAAGGGAGATCTTCCTCTTTAATGACCTGCTGGTGGTAAGGCAGACATTAATCTTCCGGGCACACTGAGAACACACTCTGGTATTCACTGAAAGAGTCTAAACCAGAGTGTATGTCGTGCTTTCTCTTTCTCCATAGGTTACAAAAATATTCCAAAAGAAGAAGAACTCTGTGACATACAGCTTTCGGCAGTCCTTCTCACTTTACGGCATGCAAGTGCTGCTCTTTGAGAACCAGTGTAAGTGCCGTGTTGGCTTTTGTGTATGTTGTCTCTGAAGAGATATGTATGGTGGCCACACCACAAAGCAGTTTTGACTCGGACAGGTTCAGTGATCAAACAATTAATTAGTTTGAAGGACCTGAAAACTAACTTTTATCGGGGAAAAACTTTTTGTCATATTTGCTCAAGCTATCACTGTATTCTGACAGATAATCTGTAAAAAACAATCAGGTTTCTCTGCCTCCTTTTAGTGCTCCTAATGGAATTTGTAAGAAATCAACCAATCAGAGACGAGGAGTCTCTGACGCAGCTGTTCACTGCGCCTGAACTGTCGAACTAGGCAGCGCTGATCAAATATTGAATCAAGATTCTCTTACTGCATTGCCTACTTTTTTGCCTCAAATGTTTAACTGTAAATGAAAGAGTTCACCATTTTGACCACTTTTTACAGTTACTAAAATATGTTTATAAAACATTTGAGGCAAGAAATGGGCAGAATCTGCGCTATCATAATCTTGATTCATATTTGATCAACGCGCCTAGTTCAACAGTTTGATCGAAGTTCAGAGATTCGTGACCAGTGATTGACTTCTTGTAGACCCTCTCCCCCCTGGTGGTCCATCTATTTTGTGTAAACTCAGGTTAATGCGTTGATTTCGTCGCCCTTCAGATTATCCCAATGGAGTCCGTCTGACTTCAGCCATTCCCGGAGCTGACATCAAAGTCCTCATAAACTTCAATGCACCCAATCCTCAGGACCGCAAAAAGTTCACTGATGATTTGCGAGAATCTATCGCTGAAGTCCAAGAGATGGAGAAGTACCGGATAGAATGTGAGCATGTCTTTCTCAACACATCTGTGCTCAACAATTATCCATCCTTCCACCTAGACTATGGTCAGTTTAAATGTATGATTACAACAGAGAGATGTCTGGGTTGCTGTTGACCCTCTACATGTGTTTCCAGCTGAGCTAGAGAAGCAGAAGGGCGTGGTGAGGCCCAGCATGTCCCAGTGTTCCGGGATGAAGAAGGAAACGGGCAACGGCAACCTGAGCCGAGCGAGCCTCGACGACAGCTACGCCACCGGCGAGGGTTTGAAGAGGAGCGCCCTCAGCAGCTCCCTACGTGACCTCTCGGATGCAGGTAAAAACGGGGGTTGCCATGGTAACACACTCATCTCACGTCTCATCCCTCTGCTAGACAAAAGCAGAGTGCAAAAAATGCCGGACCGCTGGCATGATACTGTTCACTCCTTGCTGCCGATAATTAATTTGGAAGCAGCCGAGCTCCTGCTCCTGTACAGTTTTGATTTGGGAAGAGCGCCTTAGAAGGAACCCTCTGAGCCATGAAGCCAGTGAAGCACGGAGCTAGAGATGGGTGTTTCGCTAATGAGACCAGGTGTAATTTACTGGAGGCCGTCGAGCGATAATCCTGCACCGCCGGCAGGGGGGAAGAGGCAACGCTATGTAGGTCATCGTGATCAATTTGAGCGTCTTAAGCGGTACGAGGAATTAATGTTGTGTGCTCGATTCGCACAGGCCATGGATTGACGTACCAACACAAACACACTCTCAGTGACCTAAGCACAGGGTTCTGATTAGCGGAGCAGTGGTCGGGGCTTTTGATGATCTTTGAATGAGACGCGACATGTTTGGAGTGGAGGTCTTTATAATGGGTAATGGGTTTTGGAGGCCTACATTTCCTTTGTTTGTGCATCACCAAGTTAAAATCTGTCTCCAAGATTTTAGGTTTGGTTCACGTAAAAGTTGACTTGTATTAACATAAGGACTGCCGAAACCGTATGACATTACTGTAGTTTGTTGGTGTGTCCACTTATTACAAAAAATATTTGTCTTTGCTCTTAAATGTAACTTAAATGAATGCAATACTTTTAGACTCTTATACAGAGCATATACAGTCCACTTAAAATATTGCCTAATATTGGTTTATGTAAGAAATTTCACAGGGAAAAAAGGTAAGAAACCTTCAGGAGAGCAACAGAGGAGGATCCCTCTCCCCGGATGGACAGAAGCAATAGATGTCATGTGTACAGATGGACAGCGCTACAGAGTTATATAAACATTCAATGAATGTATGAATAATTAGTAGTAGGCATGGACCACGATCCAGACCTCCACAATCCATGAAACAGAAGGAGGTAGAGAGGATGTGGGGGGTGCATCAGCAGGGCCATGGCAGGAGGTCAGCCCACCAGGCAGGAGGCATCAGACACAGCCAGGTCCAATGAGACGTGAAGTCACAAAGACTCCGGGGAGGAAGCAGAATTACTAGCTGACATGACAGGAAAACTTGCCTAATTGAAGCACATTCCTGAAGACCTCTCTCCATTTTTCTCTTGTAGATGGTTAGATGGCCAAGCCAACTTGTTTCCTAGTTCACAGCTTCTTCTTCCACTGCTCTGTTCACTGGTGGATTACAGCCATGCGTGGACTGTAACGCCAACATCTGGCCAAACTGCACCGTAGCCGAGTCAGTTGGCTCCAAACCAGTTTATAGAAACGTGCCTGATTTGGAAACAGGAGGCGTGAAGTTTGAAAAGGGTGAACATTTACTAGGTGGGGAGTGTCTAAAAAAATGTCATCTTGGTTGCGTTATGGCAAATGTAGGACGCAGTGTATTTTGTGACATTTTCTCGGGAATCAAATTAATTCAAGGATATCTCGGCCTCTGCTGCTTCGATTTTGCCCATTACATTTATATATTTGTCCCTTGCGAGTCTTGCAAGTTAACAGGGTTGAAATGCTAAATTGTCGGAGTATCCCTTTGACACTGGCAGATTGCAATTGTTTTGCTAATGGGAAGTGTCACCTTCCAGCTGTGTAGTCACTGAGTAAAACCTTGTTGTGGAGTTGTAGCAGTGCCTCGCTTCTTCCCTTTTCCCTCTAGTCCTTATTCACCTCTCTCTGCCGGTCTGCTGCTTGCTTAGCCGTGTGCCACAGTTGTCACCTCAGGGTGCTAGAGCCCCTCCCCCTGTTGCTGTAGCCAGAAGGGATGTGTGCACCATCACGTGTTAACCTGGCGTGTCTAATCTGTCATGTTGCATGTTCTGGGCAGGCAAGCGTGGGAGACGCAGCAGTGCGGGATCACTAGACAGCAATATGGAAGTAAGTAGGACGCAACTGACGCCCAGCTGACTTTGTGTTCACTCTGAACGCGCAAGCCTATGTTTATTTTGTTGTTGTTGTTTGTTTTCTTTTGTAGTTTGAGTTTAGTTTTTTTCACTGTTTTCGGTGGTGTCTTTGTGGTGAGCACCTTGGTCACTGTGCATGCAACGGGGAATGATCCGCCGCGGCCGACCTGCGTTCACCCTGGATGTGCACGGCATGACACGACTAATACCACCCCTGACTCACACTTGGGCTGCCCTGTGTCGATTGGTAGACTCCCACCTTTGAGTCATCCTCTCGTGTAAGCGGGTTAGAGTTCCAACCATTACCCTTTTCTTTTTTTTTGTTTTGTTCACGCCATTTGGACCCAGATGTGCTTCTGTCAGTTCCAGCTACTGCATGCTCACACAGTTTGAAGTGGCCCCTAACCTTGAAAAGAAGGTCCTCCCAGCCCCTTCCCTTTTTTTCATTGTCAGCCGTGGACTGCAGTGAACCAATCCTAGCATTAGGCACAGATGATACACAGTTAATATAAACTCCCTCAAGCCGGTTAACCTTTGTGATCAGGGCTATTTGTATGTGGCTCGCTGAGTTAGCTTGATTTAATTGTTGTTGATTTGACACAAGCCAAAAACATTTTCAGTTCTTGAGTGCCAGTTTGGATATGGAGCTATTGCCAGAACTGGACCTTTTAAGGATAAGGCTCTCATTATTCTATAGTTTTCTCATCATTGACGGAGAACAGACCAAAACCCCAAAAATGGTCTTGTTTATTTAATCCAATAGAGGCATTGGTATTAAATTGAGACGCTTTCCAAATCAGTTCAAAGTTCCAGTTCAAGTCATCGGTGATATCGGTCAGGTGAGGTGCCTGCGCAGGGCCCAAATGATATTAATAAACGACAAGTACCCAACCCGCAACATCCGGTTCGTCCGGCTGCTGTCTGGCAAACGATGTGTCTGCTGTGGTACCACCAGAGTGCACACCAGCTTCTTTCCTCAACTCATCCTCCATTCTCTGGCACAGAAATAGTTTTGAACGACAACAAAAGAACCTCAAACATTTAGAGTTTTTGTTTGCATGTTGTGCATGGCTCCGAAGGATTGGCTTAATTTCTTTAACATCAAATTTTGTTTTTGATTGTGTATCTTGTTGTTCTGTGTTACTGTTCCCTTTTCAAAGAAATCCTATGAAGTGGGTTTTTTTGTTCGTCTTGTTGAGTTTAGAATTTAGAAACAACAAACCACATCGGTTGACTCAGTAGTGCACTTTTGGTGACCTCGAACTTGACCGTTGAAAAACGGTACTGGATACAAATGTGTGTCCTGTATACAGGCTGCAGCTTCGGATCGCTCTATAAACACTCCAATCACAATCAAAAGAGGGGACTGTAACCTTGGAAAGCAGATTTATTAGTGACGGTAACTCGAAGCATCAGGGTGATGGCTTTTCTCATGATAAATATCTCTTTTGGACCTTAAATAATTGCCGAAATTTGAATCTGCAGCAAGTATACCTTCACTTATATCTGCTGTGTCGCGCTGGAAAGCAAGAGTAGATTTTGCCCTGTGTCTCTGCTGAGATCTGACCGTCCTCTCTCTTGCAGGGGTCCATCATTAGCAGCCCCCACATGCGCCGGAGGACCCCCTCGGGCCGAGACTGCCCGTCCCGCCACAGCGGTCAGTCCCTGCCCAACTCCTCCTCGCTGCTTGGAACGCTTTTCGGCGCCCGGCGGGTGAAGTCCCCCAGCCCGACCCCACAGGCCCTGCACCCCACCCTCATCTCCCACACCCCTCACCCCGCCAACCTGCACCATACGGCCCGGTCGGAGACGGACGCGCCGGCCTCCGCGCACCCTCACCACGGCCAGTTCTGCCCCGTGACCCAGAACCCCCCGCCTTACCACCACCACCACCACTACCACCCGCCGGCCCACCTGCAGCACCCGCCGCACCAGTACCACCCGGCGGCGTCTCACGGCCAGCAGCCGGCCTACCCACCCCACGGCCACGGGGGTCACCCGCCGCACCCCACCCACGGGCCCCACCACCACGGCCCGCCGCCGGCGCCCTCTCAGGCACCGAGTAGTGCCAAGCCCAAACACAGCGGCATCAGCACGGTGGTCTGAGGTGTACGTGAAGAGGGGGGGGGGGGTTTGGGGGACGCTCTCTAACTGAACTTTTTTAAGGTTCTCGCACTGTGCATCTGCCGGTCTGGAGATGTGAAGCCAGACAAGATCCTGTGCCTCCTTTGGCATTTCATTTTTATTTCATTTGTTACGCTTGGGGCAGCGTATTCAATATAAACACATTTCCTCTGCGGTCGCTTCCCTTTCATTTCATCTCACAGTTCACGCCTGGCTGCCTCGAGAGCAGCCGACAACGACACAAGAGCATGCACAAAGACCACAACTACTGTTTCTTCACAGTAAAGTGAAGCGACACAAATATCTTGCTCACTGGTGATTTACAGAAGATTTAACCTAGTGTGTGTGTGTGGGGGGGCGTGGAGGGGGGGTCTGAACGGACAGAGAGGTCATCCTCAGCCGTACAGTAGCGTACCAGTATTTAATGTAGCGGTAGCTCACAGTGCACTGTGATATCTCTGTTGGCAGTGATAAATGTGCCAATTATGGAAGCATTTACTAATTTAGTCACAGCAATTGCTTTGTGTATATTGTGCATAGTGTTTTGTAAAATGATAATATCAACTGTTATTATTATAGTTATTATTATTACAGAACAAAACAACGTCGATTATAACTCAGTATATTATACTGGCACAAAGGTGGCGTATTTTCACTGTTAAGAAACCGATCGGAGCTTTTATGAGCGAGGCAGTGAGTGGGAACACTGCTGTGCATGGTTGCCTTTGAGTTAGGTCGAGATTGTCGAGGGCCGCTGCAGACTTTGCACGCTGGCCTTTAAAGCGGCGGCGTCCAAGCGCGAAACAGATTCACCTGAATGTCCGCCATCATTTTTCCCCCCGGAAGCTGACTGCGTGAACCGCGTAGGCGGGGAACCCGGTTTTTTCAGCGTCTCCCCTGAATGTGGAAGCTCTCAGCTGGCTGAGTAGTCCAATCTTCGGTTTCATAGCCCGTCCGTCAGAGCGGCCGAGCGCCGTCCGCTCCCCCTCCGTCTCGCGACAGTGGCAGGAAATCAATAATTATCATTGTGAGATGGCGCTCGCGCCGCTTCGCTTCGCTCAGCGCGAATGGCAGTTTTTATATCAATCACCCTTCTGACATATTACCACGGTGTGCAGAGCGGAGGCAGGGTGGAGGGGGTGTGGGTGGGGGTATGCTAGAGCATATTTTGTGACAGACAGCACTCGTTCTACTTGGTTGATATCAATGGCAGAAGTCTCAATCTGGTTGAAGACTATGATATGGATTTATTTACTTTTTTAATTGTATGTGCAATATGTATTCACTTTTTTGTGTCTAAGAGCTATTTCAATCCGGTGGTTGTTCCATTTCATTTGGTTCTGTTCCCCCCCCCCCCCCCCCCCCATCATCTTTTGTCATTTCTTCCCTAATTTTTCAGTCAAGTGCAAGTATCTACAATATTCGGAGGGACTGGACCTTCCATGCTGATCAAGAATGTCATTTTGCATGTAACAATGTCTTTCCAGGCTATTTCCTAACTGTCGTGTATTCCCAAACTATATCAGTGTTGCAGTCGACAGTTGTTTAAAAACAAGAAAAGATTAATGGTAGAATAGTTTTGACTTTTTCGATTACAGCTAACGGAAGTCAACGACAAATTTGTGTCACAACAGCATCCGTATTGTTTCCTGATGCACGCACAGCGGTCCGCCGGATCTGTAGCGTACAACAGGAGTTAAAGCCGTGGGAGGGGAGGTAGAGCGGGCATGACAAAAGACGAGCCCCATCACCTGGAAGTCAGAGCGGTGATGGGTAGAACGAGTTGGAACTCGCTTATCTCTGTAATTTAGCATCCGTGTCCGCCAATGGCTCACACGTCGCTGTCCAGTGACATCCATACATCAGTCGCCATGGTTTCAGGTTATCGAGGCACCGCCCTCATCAAGGGTTCATACACTGTAACTAATTTGATTCATCGATAAAGTGAATTGACCATTAAAATGCGGAAGCAGAAAGCGGGCATGCTAGCAATTATTTTTTTTTTGTCGTTATCTCAAGATCGCCAGTTAATTGTTTTGTAATGTCGAGAAAACTAACTTTCTCCTATAGAGATAACAAGTTCATTATCTTTTTAGATATAGTATTTTTATATTATATTTTCTTATACACAGGCTTCTTTACGGTCTATGGTTAGCTCGATCTGGGCTGATTGAATGCGTTGACCATTAGCGTCGGTAAGAGTGCACTGAGTAAATCCATGGCATTGTTCTCCTGGTCTCTGATAAACATTAGAAGTATTAGGAGGAAGCAACCTTTTTTGTGTTCCCGAGATAACGAGTCGATTCTCTCGTTTATTTTCTCTAGAACTTGTGTTCTGGAGATAACGGCATTGAAGAAAAAAAAAAACTGCTAGCTTTAAATCGATAGTGGATAAATAATTTGCTTTACACATCAATAAGAAGCCATTCATAAGGACAACTTTTGGGTTGCCATCTTTTGAAAATATCCCCTTTGGCTGGTGTTAAACCTCCAGTGAATGTTATTATTGTCTATTTCACACTGCACGACTTTAGCTCTTAAATTGACTTACTATATTTATTTTTGGAACAAAATCAACTGCAAATTGGAGTTTGCTCTGCGCTTGCACATCAACGCTCAAGTGTTACGTGTGAACTGTTCTGTTAATCAACAGCTCATTCTTGACGTATGAAGCTTTAATAAAGTATTATTCACCATTAATAAAGTTGTTAGTTACCACCTGAAACCCTTTATAAATGGGTGCCATGTTGGACACTATTTGCCATGATCCAAAATGTATTCAGCCGGCTTTATGTACGGCTACCCTAAAACTTAACATTTGAGTTTGACTCTAAATCTATCAAAGATACAGCATTTAATCCAGCATAGTTTAGGTTCAATGGAGTCACAAAAGTGCCAATGCAGCATGGTCATTACATTTTAAATCCGCTTTATACCTAAATAAAAGGTCCCAGCACAACTCCCACAGTTGACCGACTGCAAACTTCTGTCTCCAGACCAAAGTCTGATTACCAACCAGTTGTGGTGCAATAGGCTACCAAGAAGAAACATAGCTTCATTCCATATTGATGTACCCCATAATTACGCCCAATCGGAGTGTTCTCAGTCACATCCCACCAGTTCCTTCAGGCGACTGATCCAATCGTATAAAACCGGTCCAGATCCCGTGTGAGGTGCTTTGTCGCATGCCATTGATGCCTACCGTTTCATTTCTTTCTCTCTCATTGTTTTTGTGTGGTTCTATCGAGCGGCGGGCTTGACTCGCCCCTAAACTTTCAAGTAGCTTTGATTTCTCTGACTGATGCTTGTTTAATTTTTGAGAGATTTCTGGCCCTACTCGCGTGTCTTTTCATGTCAAGTTGTGTCATCTTACCCCCGGCATGCATTTCACCTCTATCTCCACTGTACAGTACAAAGACATGGCGATATACTGCTAGGTGTAAATAGCAAATCCATCTTTGGTGGGGGCGGGGGGGGGGGGGGGGGGGGGCTGATGTAAGTTGGTTAAGAGGCTTTGAAAGAGAGGCGACATTTTACGGGGGCGTGGGTAGCAAAAACCAATGAGAAAGACATATGTAAATAGCCTGTAAATAATGATAATTATATTACTACTACTGCTCTGTGTCTGCAGTTCCATCGAAGGTGCATTCCTGCTCCCCTCTGATATTTACATAATCATCAACTGCTTTCTCTCTGCCTCTGACCGGGACTGAATTATCGTAGGGATGTAGAGCCGGCTGTTACACGGTAAACGCAGCTTCTGGCTAATTTTTCCGGAGACGCTCCTGTTCTCCCGCACTCACGGCCCACTTTTGGGAGGTCGAATGGAAGGGAGGAGTGCTCCTTATTTTATTACGCATTCTGTTTCTAAGTAGACAAAACCCTATCGATGTAAAACTAGTACTGTGACAATGTTGAGAAACGCAAAATAAAACAATATATTGTAAAACCTGAGCTGAGTGGTCCTGCTTTGTCAAAGACTGCAATTTTTTGTATTGACTTGAATGAAGTTGAATGTTGTTTTTTCTACCCATGACTGCACAAGGCTTTTCTACTTAGATGTGGGCCATATATACGTTTTCTACCT